>NW_005187633.1:213855-221139 GCF_000239375.1 Pundamilia nyererei | reverse complement strand
GTAACGCGTTACTTAATAACGCGTTAGTCCCAACACTGGTGAATAGTCCCTCATACTTGTTTTAACATTTGAGCTGATATGAACTTTAAAATAAAAAGTAACGTGTTTAGTGTATTTCCTTTATCAGGTGTCAGTGTCACATGCAGCTAAAATTACATGATAGTGGGAATGATGATATCCTACAGCCCAGGTGCTTTGGCTCAGTTTGAGATTTGGGGGTTTTACAGTTGCACTGTGACTGTATTCAAGTCAGTTTTCGGGGAGCTGTTTTTACTAAAGAGAGCAACAGATAACAAATTTAAGAGAAAACTAATTTCACACATGAACTTTGAGCGGTGTTGGGAAAATCAAATTGGCATTTCTAGTTGCTATTTCAAGCAGGAAGCTCCACATCCACAATCGTGCTCCAGACTCCAGATTGATCCAACATTTAGTTTCCACAGGAGGACTCGGGTTAGCTTTAGTCGACTCTTTTGAACGTCTCTTCGTTTGCTTATTGAGATTAGTTATTTAGTAAGAGCTTTACATTGTTTTACTGATGTTCCACTTCTGGTGAGATATACCACGAGTTTAGGATCAAAACACTGCATAAATCCTAAAAGTAAAATAAGTAAATGTGTTGGCACAAAACAACTTTCCCTCCAAGTGTTCCTATTATAAAATGTCCTGTTGAGGATACAAAGGATGCAATGAGCGAGCCTCACCTGACTCCTGCAAATGTGCGCTGCTTTTCGGTCTGGTTACTACCGTTTATGTCAGAACGCACCGGATACCGGTACCCATCCCTAGTGTGGAGGAGTTATCCTTCTGGGAGGGTAAAAAGAAGAAAGAATGAGAAGAAGAGGGGGGGTGGCTGGAGCCTATCCGAGCTGTCTCAGGGTGAGAGGCGGGGGACACTGTGGACAGGTTGCCAGTCTGTCGCAGGGCTAACACGCCGAGACAGACGGATAGCTAACAGATGATAATGATTCAATATAATGCACTGACTTCATGCTGCCAGTGTAACATAACCAGTATCGGGCTTTTTCTTTTGTTTCCCAAAGCTTAGTTAGCTTAGCGAGCAGAGCAGCGCGGTGTGTCCGTCTGTGCGACCACGATGGCACACGGTCCATTTGTAAGCATAAGCTAGCAGGGGGACAGTCAGTCAGAGTGTTAGCACCTTAGAAAGAGTTTGATGTTTTACTTTGATGTTGGCTGCTATTTTAGGCCGTGGTGGAGATTCTGTCTTTGCTGGATCGCTGAACGTCTAAACGTCAGTGATGCCCCGCCCATTGTTTCTTCGTGCTTGCGTTTTTTTTTCCTTTTCTTTTTTTTGTGTCCCGTTTGGATCTTTACCATCAGAATTGTTGTCTGAAGGCCAAGAAAGATGCCAAGCGGATTTACTTTACCAAGTAAATCATGGCCTTGCCATATTGGCCCATTTGATTGACCTTTATTATAATTATGAATTTATTTTATTTTCAGTTGCTACAAACGGGACAGACATGACTGGGGGATAGGACAGGGAGAGAGAATGAAAGAAAGAGAGGGAGAGAAAGAAAACCAAAGGGGAGAAGAGACGGTGAGAAGGGGGAGAAGAAAAAACAAACAAAACACCTGGGTCACCTGTATGGAGGAAAAAAAACAGAAGAGAAAGCAAACAACAAAGAGCAACATAATAAAAACAGCACCATCACAATAAACTAGCTAGCAGTAGATATCAGTAGTTACTTAATAATAAACGATATTGTGCAGCACGCAAGATAGACAGCGCACAATGTGCTTTGAGGCAGCAGCCAAGAAAGCTGTAGTCCGCGTCTGTGAATACCCGTGTGTGCACCTGTGTGCATACCTGTGTGGATCAGCATGCTTGCATTCCAAAGGTTTCTCCATGTAACGATCTGCTAGGGAGTGTGGGGGGGCCACAGCCCCGTCCTCCAGGGTATGAAGCAGGCATGTGCTTGCGTTTTGAGATCTCGCTGGTCGTTGTGGATCGCCTGACCTCCCCGTCTCCCTGTGCTCAGGCACCGACCCTTTGCACCACCAATCCCTGCACGTTCCCACACTGCTGTATGTTATTGTGTCACTGTAAATAACTGAGCTGTCTTTCTGAGTCTGCGCCTGAGTGCTGCACATTAACACTGCTAAACACTGTGCAGTGAACACTTTGTGCTAGTGGAATACTCAGAAGGATTTAGACTCATGTAAAGGCTTCTGAATTTAATGTTATTACCATGTTACTGTTGTAATGCTGCTTTATTATCTTTTCTCAGAATCATCACTGGGTTTCTGGCACCAGCAGCACTGAAGGAGGAGGACAGGTGCTCCCTGTAAATGCTGCTAATGCTAACTATAAAGTCAGAATTCAATTGTGAGTCAGCTTCAGGGTCTCGGCATGTTTATCTTCTCTGTGAGGTTGGCATGAAGCCCAGGCTCAGGCTCTGCTTTATGTTCAAGTAAAACAGGTGAATCCAGAAAGGAAGCACAAACTCAGGTAGCAACCACTTCTTTCCTCGTGTTTGTCCTTATCATGAGCACAGAGGGAAACATCCCAGCTTTCCTGATTGGAGCATCAGCAGCAGCCGCCGGTGTTACTCAACAGTTGAAAGCCTCGGGGTTTCCCAAGGCAGGGAGTGGCATCCCCTCTCCACTGGTGAACACATCAATAATCCCTCAGGCTGACTGACTGGCATGAAAATAAAGCAGGAAGACCTGTGGAGAAGAGGCAATTAGTGTTCACTCTAAGGTGGATGGGTTTAAAAGGTGGGTGAATCATGAGGCCCGGTTGGCTGAAGGTTCGTGTTGCTCTCCAACGCATCCATGGGGGTATGAGCGAGTGTGAGTCTGACACAGATGAAGTGCTTTGACTGCTGAGTTGAAACTCTCTATAAGAATCAGTTCATTTACTGTTTATCTTTATGAACTAATTTGCCATTTTAATGCACTGGTTTCCAGTACACGCATGGAACAATGCCAGCTGTCTTAAAGATAAGTATAAATGTAATTCGTGTAATTCGGCTCAGAGAGCATTTAGGCTGATGTATGAACAAACACTACAACCAGGGGGAACCTGCTGATGTTTCCAATATGCCCTGCAGCAACTCCAAAGCTTTCCTCGTCATGCCGTGTAGGAAAACAATCGAAAAACAAGACGTTGTGGTTTCTGTCTTTCACAACAGGTCTAAATACCTAAATGACGATGCAGGTCATGTCAGTGGTTGTGAAAATAACCTGATATGTATCCACAGACAAAACCCAGGTGCTCTGAGGCCTCCTGGTACGTGTCCTTTTTTTCAAGGCAGTTTTTTTATTTGATCATTTTATGTTGTTATTTTAATTTTGGCCCATGGCATGAATTCCCCCATTTAATGCCCAACAGTTCAAAGTCACAGGAGTCGGCCCGGCACCTCACTGACTTTCTTTGCCTCCCTCAGGAGCAGCACCTGATCAGATTTCATTAGCACACGGCTGGTTTCATATGTGCTACTGTTATCAAAATAAAACATGCCAGTCGAACATAAGCAGCCATCAGTTTGTAAAAAGAGAAGCTAGTTTGGTTTAAAATGTTCAAGAGAACAAAAAGAATTACTTATTTATACGGCGCCAAATCACAACAACGGTCGCCTCAGGGCGCTTTGTAGTGTAAGGTCGACCCTACATATATATACATATAGAGTGAGTATGGTTTCACTGTCAGCTAGTGAAGGTAAAAGTGCCAGTGCACGTTTTAGGTTTGCTTAACTTTAAAACATTAAAGTCATAAGAAAATGAGCAACAAGCTTTTTACAAACTGAGCTGATTAAATGTCTCGATGAAAAATCCTGAATTCTGATCTTTGTTCACTCAACCTTTCCAACTCCAAAGAGCATTTTATAAAAAGTCACACCTGTTCATAGTCTGTCGTTACTTTGGCAACAAGAAGATGTTTCTTTTAAAACATCTGAAGAAACAAGTTTGGACATTTTTCTGCTGAAAAACACAAAACTGGTGTGTTTGAACTGGGATTTGGATACATGCTGGTGTCTGTGGTAGGTAAAGCATAAAGCTCCGTTCTGACTGGGCTCAGCGCCCACGTGGAGCACAACGTTTTAATGCACCAGATAATCTTCAGCGTCATTTTAAAGAAGCCAACATGAACTTTTATCCAAATGATGCTCGTTTCCTGAGTGTCATGCATCACTCTTTCAGTACAGCCATCCAACAAGTGAAAATCAACAGGATCTCCTGGACTTAAACACCAGCACGGCCTTCTCACGCACATGTTCACTGAGACAGCACAGCAGCACCTGACACCCTGGGAGAGAGCACACCTCATCGCTGACTGTGTTGGAGCGTTGCTTTAAATGAGAGCGATGTAGGTCGTTTGCCTTTCATTCGTTTGGGGATCAGTGGACTTTGAGATCAATAAGAATGGGCAGAGTGAGGGAAGTGACACACACAGTCAATATGCATATCATGAATATTAGATGGTGAGAAAACAGAAGGATAATGGATAAAAATGAATCCACCGTGTACAATCGGTTAATCTGACAAATAACAGCTGAAACGAAACAATGACATAAAGTGTGTTTGTTGGACGAGCTGAGTGTTTATCCTCTACTTATAGTCTCTTCATGTTTCCCACAAGCTGCCACAGCGTCTTCAACAAATCCACTCCCCTGTCTGCCTTCACGCTGCGTCCGTGTGACTCATGTTTCTCGTGTTTATGTTGCGGCAGTACATCACCTAGTCGTGATGACGAGGACTTTGCCATAAGCCACAGCAGACCACACTATATCCACCCTGCTGGCACCGCTTCAGTGTTTTCATTCCATATGATAGGAGTCACACCGCATTCCTGTTACAACTTCTCTGTGGCACATAAAAATCTCCTCGGAAAACCGCAGAGCCATGTGTTTTGAATTTTCTCTTTGTTCCCATTTACAGCATCTCGCTCGCTCTCATTTTTCCTTTACTCTCTCACACACAAACGCTGATCGCTGGCTCTCTTTCTGTTGATAGGTCCATTTAGTTCTCGTGAAAGCATTCCATTTATGTGCATTTGAGGTTTATGGTTGTCACTGACAACCGGCTGACAGAGAGTGGCAGCCTCTATCAGCGTTGGGGGTTTCCAAAGGAGCTTACGAGACACAGAGCGGCCATTGATGGGGCGAGCTTTATGGACTCAGAGCCACCCAGAGACAGCAGTGTGTGAGAAACACACCGAGGAGACTTGGAAGCGTCCTCCTTTGGCCCTCACAAGCCTAAATTACAACACTGTGATCATCTGGACTTTGTCAACAAGAAGAATTTGCTCCTCTGTCGACTCTCTCATTGGATTTTCCGTCTACTTTTAGACGGATATATGAGGAGGAGGGTGGCTGTGATGAAACCGTTCCTTAGTTCTTCTTCTGCTCAGTCACTCACATGCACAGCGCTCTCCTGTGTTAAAATCCAGCGTTTCACCCACCTCGACCTTGCTTTACAGTAAAACTACACTCTGTGCTTTTCTTTATTTTAATCCTCTCGGGATAGAAATTGTGTCGCCTTTGCCACAATGAAAGATCTTCAGATTCCACCTTTCATTGAAGGAGACGAGGAGCACAGCACACTGTGAGGAAATGCAGGTGATGATCCTCACACAGTGAATCAGAGCGGCTCTCACACTGTGTTTGAGGTTAACAGATAATAAAATAACCGCTCACAGTTACCTCTTAAGATTCTTGCACTGTTGTATGTGATAAATGTAACGCAGTAGAAGATACAATGAAATTAAAATGCAAAGTGTCCCAGCATCCCACAGAGCAGTAGTCAGGGTTCTTTGTGTACAGGCACTTGCAGTGCCAAAAATAAATAGACAGACCAAGAGTAACATGCTTGTTTATGTTGGTGCTAACGTTGGTCATATAGACGCATGAAGGTTTCCGTGTCTGAAACCTAAAGCCAGCTCCGGATCCAGAATGACCCTCTGCCAGGACCTCTGGGAGTGGGTGGGCTCCTCTGTCGCTCATCATATTCTGGTCTCAAAGCTTCAAGATGACAGCAAAATATCTACATCACCGTGATGGCGTCTGTGGTTGGTCTCAGCCGCTGCCATGGAGAAGACTGAAGACTGAATAAATAAAGTCTTTGTAGTGACTTGGAAACAAGTGCAGCCACTGTGTGCTGTTGTTTTCTGATGTTTCATGTTTCATCTGCTTCTTCCTCGCTGTGCTGATCTCCACTATCTGTTCAAATTAACTCCGCCCCCAGCCATGACTTTTTCCAATACCTGCACTTAGTGTCAGTATTGCTACTGGGCAGCATGCTTTGACTTTTTGAGGACTGGCTGCGTGTACATCTCTGTAGGCTGTATTCCCACAGCCCCTCTATGACCTGTGCAAACTGACGCCACGGCAAAGCCAAAAGTCCCAGACTGAGATACTGGGACAGATGCGTCTTTTCTTACGTTCACACTGGGAGGAGCTACGATGGGAGGAAAGTATGCAAATAAAGAAGGCAAGCAGATATGTTAGCGTAATGACACGCACATACTACACAACCTTTGCTGCTCTTATAATTACTGCAGGGATTTAATTACCGAACACAAACCTTGGTGTTTAATCTTTTTCTGCATTATGTTCTATTATTCTATTAACAAGCAGACTGATAACAATCTTTTAACTATAACCAATCAACACTAATCACACAATAACAAGATGGCCACGATCGTTCTTGTAGCCACATTTAAAAAATGCAAAACAATATCAGGGTTCATCAGGAAAAGATGAACATCAGCTGCGTTTTACAAGGTGAACGCAGTATTTTATCGTGTTTAAACCGGATCAGTTCATAACATTTACACCCAGAAATGCATCCTTTGGATGGAGGTTTCATTCAGATACTTCACTGAATGAAGCTACAAAAATAATAATGCAAAACAAATGGGAGAAAATATTAATTATACTTTCAGTTCTAGTTTGTGTGCTCCTGGTAAATTATTAGTTTTGCTTTCCTAATAAGAGGCAGTCGGACTTTCAAACATTAACCTGGCAGAAGTTTCTAGACAGGCTTGTTCTGATGGACGGACTTTGTAGTGGGATTAGAAAAAAGTCCGTCAGTTCAATTGTTTCTTTAAAAAAATGTGACTATTTTAAAACACAAGTCTATAAATGAATTTGTCTGCTGTATAGAAAGGGTTGCTTTTAGAGTATTGTCGGAAATTTCACCACACACACACACACACACACACACACACACACACACACACACACACACACACACACACACACACCTCCATGATCGGAAGAGCGTTCTAGAGGGAGTGACTTGATCCAGGCGGCGTCC
>NW_005187633.1:206055-213835 GCF_000239375.1 Pundamilia nyererei | reverse complement strand
ACACACACACACACACACACACACACACACACACACACACACACACACACACACACACACACACACACACACTCCTCCCTCTCTGGAAACCTGTTCTAGAGGGAGTGACTTGATCCAGGCGGCGTCCAATTATATGGAAGCAGCACTTATTCCACTTTATTCCAGGCTACAGTTGAGTGGCTTGGAGCCTTCAGAGACACACAGACTTGTAGAATAAAGGCAGAGCAACAGACAGAGAGACGGTACCCATGTGACATGTGCACGGAAAGCTGAAGACAAAGGTAGAAACCACACCGAGTCAGGTTGCGCGGAGAGGAGGCAGAGGATGCTCCCAAACAAACCCACGAGAGGCTTCTTTTTTTCTCTCATCTGGAAATCTACGGCTTCACATGAATGATTCATGAGAGCCTGTTTTGATTTCTAAAGGAGTAAATAGGCTCTGTTTCACTGGCCAACCTGCCAAAACGCGCCAGCAGAGCTGGGATCAGAGCCTGGAGAAAAATCTGAAGTCAATTAATTTGGGGGGAGTTTGATAAGAATTCTGGACCTCGTCTGTCAAGGATCAACTGTTGCTGCAGCCGGAGCGCGAACAGAGACATTCTCCAAGTGTGTCTGGCTTTTTTACTGGATGTTTGACCGTCACTCGGTTGTGCATGCAGCCACACAGCCAGTGTTGTGCAATTAACATGGAAGAGAGACTGATACTGCTTTTGATGCCTTGGATACACCTTCATCTGTCCTGATGTGATGCCACATTGTTGCGCTGAGGAGAATGATAATATGCCACACAGCTGCTGATAATCCCTGCGTGTGAAACTGTACAAATACATCTTTTTACCGCCGTTTGGACAGTTTGGGCATTTTCACTCACTGTCACGTCAACACTGACACGCGTTTTGTTACTGTGACCTTGCCCGGTTTTGACATCTATTCAGCGGGAGATCATGCTGATGATGATGGAGAACAGCGGCGTGGATGTGCATCAGGTTGACATCGATTCGGAATTTGAGCCTCACGCTCGGCCGCCGTCGTGCACCTGGCCGCTGCCGTGTCCGGAAGACTTCCCCGGGGGAGAGGAGGCGAGCCGAGGTCTGGCCCTGGCGGCAGTCAAAGTGGAGCAGTACAACGTGCCGGCGTGCCGGGGCGAGAGGAAAGGCGGCGCGCCGGCCGAGATCAAGCATCCGGCCGGCGCCCCGGCTCCGGTCGTGGCCGCTCCCGCCTGCATGTCCGGGGCTGCCCTCGACGTGGCCGGCCAGCTACGCAAAGCCAAGTCCTCCCGACGGAACGCGTGGGGAAACCTGTCGTATGCAGATCTCATCACCCGTGCCATCGAGAGCACCCCGGAGAAGAGGCTCACCCTGTCCCAGATATACGACTGGATGGTTCGCTTTGTTCCTTATTTTAAGGATAAAGGCGACAGCAACAGTTCAGCCGGGTGGAAGGTAGGCCACATGAAAGAATGTTCTGACACCACACAGCAAAGGTTTGAGTGCGATACTAGCCTACACTATGTTTAGCCTCAAGCTGTGTCTGCAGCACACCCCCTTTCCTGCATATCTCAAAGCCACATAATTGACCCTGGTTCCAGCAATTTATGTCAGTGGCGTGTCCTCGTGTCACTCCACAGTACAGTGTGTGAGCAGGGGCAATGAGCGTGGCTGGATAAGGGTTCACTGGGTTCATTGCATTCAGGAATTCCAGCGTGTGCAAACAGGAGAAGCCACACGGAGCCCAAACTCCCCTCTTCACGGTTCCTCCCGGGTAGGCGAGCCGTGACGCATTTGCGCTCGTAAGCTTGTATTTCCCCGCGGTCACATCGGGGACATAGTGAGCCTCCTGTCCGATTTCTGTCACCTATGCCGTCGGTTGCGTGACGGGGATAAACCCTTTGGAGCCACCCCGCCCCCTACTATCCATTGCGCGCACGCCGAGTTACGCACAGGCTGTGGGAAAGCATGGCACAAGGAGAGAGGCTTAAAGGGTAATAACAAGAGATGATGACAGTGGGTGTCACAGCAAACAGATGTAACTACAGATTATCATTCAAATTAATACGAGGGTAATCTCATAGACTGCTAGCTGTAATCTACTTAAGGTTATCACCTATTCTGTGTTAGGATTACTAGTCTTTTGTTTCCACGCCTCACATGTGGGTTTTTCCTTCGTAGCTACTGTTTGACACCGTTCTCGTTTACAAACCATCAGGAGACTGTCAATAAAGCATCAAAGTGGGCTTCAAGTTACATTAAACACAAAAGTAACGGAACTGCATTTTATCGTAAATAACAAGAACATTTGCATCATTAGAGACCTGATTTGCTCTGTCTCCACTTGTGTTTTATGGTCTCAGTGGGAGTTCCCTCAGTGGGATGCAAGGGTCAGTGCTGCAGTTAATGAGCGTTTTAAAAAGTGAAACACACTGTTAACTGTAACAGAACACGGACGAGGCCTCAGGTTCTCCCATCTTTACTCAGGTTCACAGGCGCCGTGAAAACACACAATGTATTTATTAAACATGATGACAGTCTCCACAGAAAGAGTGGGGACTCGCAGTAGACATACAGATATAGCGAGAGCAGAAGTTTATTTTTTAAATCAAAGAGTTCATAATCAAAGCTACAGAGGATGAGACGCACAGACTTTCTTCTGTCATCGTTAAGGCTCTAACTGAAAACTCTGTACGGTGTACACGCTGACTTTATGGTTACAAAATTCTGACATCACTATGACATCATCAGAATGATTTCTTTATAAACTTTAAAGCCCTCTCAGAGCTTATTAATAATATACAACTGAAAAAATTATCCCCATAACAGTCAATTGACAGTCTTGTTTGTAACAGGTGGAGGAGAAATGTGGATGCTTTTTAAAGCAGCGGTTTGTTGCCATGGTGTTTTTGCTTTAGTGGGTCACCCAGAGGATACTGTATCAGGCATGCAGAAGAAGAGGAAACAGGGTCATAGTGGGATTAATCTGTGTGTGACATTTTATCCTATTCTTACAATGTTTTTGTCAGCGTCTTTCTTCTTATTTGACTAACTTTTTCCTTCAAGCTTCAACTCTATACCAGCTGAAAACTGAACATAACCGAGTTGCAGATTAATCCACGTAAAAATGTGAAAGAACAACAACAAAGAAACGTAAACCAATGATAAACAAGACTGGATATGACAGGGTTTAATTCCCTGAGTCTTGTTTTTGTTGCTGACCGGGGGATGCTCAGCGTGATCCCTGGCTGACCTCCACTGAAGCTTTGTTTGGAGGTTTTGATTGGCCGGTGTGGCAAGATAGGTGATTGGTGCAGAGACGGACTCCAAGTCCTGCGTGAAAACAACAACTTGATTCAATCACAATAAGTCTCATCAACAAAAGAGAGTAAGAGAGAGACGTGCACACTGCTTCAATGAAATTTCTAACGCAGTGTGTTTATAGGTATATAAGACATAAAAACGTACGCAGGCACTGACATTTCAGTAGAATATGTGTACACCCTCACACTGAGGGGTTGGGGCTTGTGAGTACATGACTGGCTGGATGAATGGGACGAGTGGGAAGGAAATAAGATCCAATCAAAGTCTTGCTGCTAAAAGAAGTCTTTAAGAGCTGTTGTGTAATCGCGTCTGAGAGCTGCTGCTCAGCCCTGCCACTGGGCTGTGTCTCCATATCTAGGCCAGCAGCTTCCCGTGCACCCTTCAGACAAACACTGTTGAGGTGTCACTCACTCGTTTAAGTGTGAAGTGCTAAGGCCACAGCAGCCAATCAGATGCTTTCACACACTGCTTGTCTCCAATGATACGTATGTGGATTTCTTTGATTGTTGTCACACACACACACACACACACACACACACACACACACACACACACACACACACACACACACACAGGCAGTGTGTGTGTGGCAGCAGGGTTGCACTGCTGACTATGTATGGATTTCTCTGACTGTGGCTCAGTAATTGTGGTCAAGTGTTTCAGCCATGTTTGTTATTGGCTCTGAGGTGGGAGGCTGTGTTTGGCTGTATGAAGTGAGTTCAGTTCTGTGGGTGGTTTCGGTGCTGCTGGTGGTGACGGGGGAGGGGGGTGCGTTCTCTCTGTCTCACACACACACACACACACACACACACACACACACACACACACACACACACACACTGTTATGTTCATTTCACAAGTGGCTCTGCGTGGGAATGGATGTGCTGAGCTGTGGCCTGTCTGCAGGCTGTACTGCACACAGATTGGGCAGCAGGCAGGCAGGTAGGCAGCAACGATCTGACTCTACCTGAAGGCTTTACGAAGAAGCATGTTAGAGGTTCATTGTGGGTGTATGCCTGTGGTAATCAGACTGCGATAAAATGACATGAACACAAGACAAGCAGCAACTTAATATGTATTAATTTTTGTTTTCTGTCTCTCATGAGAGACTGGTCATGAGAGACTATAGTGTTTCTTTCCGTTGGTATATTCAGCACCAGAACGACTGTAGAGTTTCATTAGTGAACTCAGCTTAGGGGAGGCATATTTTCCCAGCAATCTACACATGAACGCAGATCAAATACGTGTTTAGAACTGATCTGAACCTGATGAGACATATTTTAAAAATCCTCACAAAGTTTCACCAAAGCCAAGCAGGTTTCACAGAATAACTAGTACTAGGACTAGCTATTTGAAATGGGATGCAGTTATATTTATGCTTTTCATGTTAGAACAAGCTCCAGGTCTTCTGAATTTGGAGTGGCTCTGCTAAACACCTGACGTGATGTAGGGGAAGCATCAGGTTTGTTTACTATACCAGCGTGGTTGAGCACAGGGTTGTGTTTCCAGTGTTATGGTCGGGTAAAACAGTACGATGCCGAGGACAGTAACTAATATGTAAATATTACATATATATTACAGCACAATTTGGATTCTGTTTCAGTTTAAGCTCCTCAGTTCGTATCTTTCAGCCTTTGATGAAAATTGGAGATAATGTACTGGAATTTCAGGAGCAGGGCCACGCCTCCAAACACGCTCCTTCCGGGCCTCATCTGTATACGCTCCCCCAGTTCTGCGAGCTGTTCATTCTCGTTTACGTGCCCCTCCCTCTCTCCTTGTTTTCAATTCTTTAACTTCTTCACTTCTATTTAGTACACGGGGATCTGCCAGGCCCGGGAGCCGTCGCCAGTCCCCTTCGAGGCCTTCCCCAAACCGCAGCTCAATTCATGTCCAAGCTTCACCTTTACCTACTAAAACGCTGTCAAACCTAAAATGAGGACGTGGGCCCAGCTAGTGAATATGAAGATATAAGTATCTTAGATTTTTGTCACTGGGGACAATTGTAAAGGTGGAGTCGTATCGTTTGGCTCTTTTTATTTACATATGAACAGAATATATTTTTTAGAGAACAAATTCCAACCCATGCCGTCAACACCAAAGCAAAATCTTTTCAGTAAAATGAACACAGTGTTTGATAAAATGAGGCAAACCTGGGTTGCTTTAGACTGTACAGGTGTGACTAATAAAGTAGCTCACGATCGTGTCATCCGTCCATATGCAGCATCCTGTCTGAAAGCACGTAGACACGAGGATCATTAGGCAAGGAGGAATTTTACAGCTTATTCCAGTGACCTTCCAGTAACACAGATTAAACTGAAAAACTTTAACACGGTGACTTATGAGAGAACTCACAACAAAAGTATTGATAATGATGTTTTAACTCCTGCAGAGAAGAAAAGAAAGCAAATTACATCCATTGAATCTTTCCTCTGGGCTGCATTTTCACCTGCTGGAAATCAGTTTTAATCCAAAATGATGTCCGCATTAAAACAGTCAAACTGACTTTAGATTAGCTTATCTTCTGTGTCCCTGATTACAGAGAGCAAAACTGAATCTTTATTGCTAATCTGGATCATAAAGCACTTGCTGTATTACTGCCCGGGCTGAGGAACGTCACCGTGTTCTGCTGAGAATCCACTTGTGGGTGATAGTGAAGGACAACAAGGTGATGAGATGAGAAAGAGAAAGCAGAAAAGAGAGAAGAACAAGTATTATTTGTCTTGCCAATAAAGCCTTTTTTGAACTGGATTCCATATTGAGTGGGAGAGGAAGAGAGAGGTGGAAAGAGAAGAGATAGAGCGAGTGCGTGAGTGGTGCTGATGGCCCCTGCTGCTGAGCACATTGATAGCAGCCTTAATGCCTGTGATGCTCCAGTGCCAGCCCAGACAGAGGGGAATTGGTTGGAGATGGTGAAACAAGCTTAGAGGGTTCCCCGTGCCAGCCGGCCTGGCGCTAGCTCAACAGAAAGCCCTCTGCACCACTACACAGTTATTGTTATTATCACAAAGGCACAGCAGAAGGAGAGGCAGCTCTGGAGTTGGCAGGCCTGGGGCTGGGTTAACTGGGGGCGTGGAACGAGAAGAGGAATTTGGAAGGCGAGGGGGGTTGGTGGTTGAGTCTGAGACTGTGGTAAACTCATCTGATCAGTCTTGTGAATGGAGAGAAAACAGTTGGGAAGAGCTGGTGAGGGCCTGAATGGGAAGGAGGCTGATTTTGGTCCAAAGGGATCAGTTGCCTTGTCAGTTTCTACAAAAGGCATCTGAGTAGATATCGCTTCAATCTGGAGAAGGACTGGGATGTAAACAAGGGATGCACCAGCAGTGGAGGCGGGGTGTTCACTGCCTAAATGAGTCATAGTGGTTGGAATAGCACATAATATTCTTGCTCTCAGCCCTCACACTTCAATCAGCTGGAATAAATTGTTAAGGAACTGTCTTCAGACAGAAATTCCAGAGAGAAAACAGAGTCCAGACACAGAACAGTCAGTGAGGCAGGCGGATCTTGGGAATCGTGCCTAGTGGTGTCGTAAAATGCCGACCCAGTACACATTCCCTGTGTTGTCTACCAGACCTTCAAAATGTTCCAGTTTCTGGCTCAGATGATGAGCAGAGGCCTCGCCAGACAACAGTCCGATAACAGCAGCGTGTAAAGTCGGGGCGTTACTAACAATACCTTAGAAGATTTCCCCAAGAGATTTTACTCACTTTAGCTACTTTCATCAATGCTGCTGCATTTTTGAAATGTGGTTATATATCATCATCTGCTGCTGCAGGCAGCCATTGTTTTCAGTTCACGTGTTGTTACGATTGTTCTGACCTTTTTCACCTTCCTGCTGGTTTCCGTTGGTTTAATGATACGAGACTCAGTCATATAACTTACACATGTGCCTCATGCAAAGCTTCTCTTGCATGATAGCAGTAAGGTTCAGCTTTGTAAAGCCATTTGTTCCACTTGTTATCAAGTCTTGATGACACAGTTAATGCAGGACAGACATTTCAGGTCATCCCATAATTAAAATACATAAAATAACAATAATAATTATGATGGTGACTTGAGTCAATAAAAAAGTTTCATTAACACATCTTCATTTAAATAGATGTAAATGTACCCTGAGTGTTGCTAAGGAAAGTGAGTCCAGTGAAGATCATTCATCTTCACATTTATAATGTCTAGCACTCCAGACAGCCATTAATGTCTATGTATTATCATAAGGACAGCAGCCGTCTGGCTTGATGACCCAATACAAACATGGGTGCTTGGAAAATAAAGCACTGGTTTTTCAATAGCAGAGCAATGGCTGCCTGGGTGGCAGGAAAATCAGAGGAAAATTAAGAACAGGAAAGTGTTTAACTGTTAACTGTTACTCTTTAACTGTTACTCTTTAACTGTTACTCTTTAACTGTTGCTCTTTAACTGTTACTCTTTAAATGTTGCTCTTTAACTGTTGCTCTTTAACTGTTGCTCTTTAA
>NW_005187633.1:179538-205784 GCF_000239375.1 Pundamilia nyererei | reverse complement strand
TGTTGCTCTTTAACTGTTGCTCTTTAACTGTTGCTCTTTAACTGTTACTCTTTAACTGTTGCTCTTTAAATGTTGCCCTTTAAATTTACTCTTTAACTGTTACTCTTTAAATGTTGCCCTTTAAATTTACTCTTTAACTGTTACTCTTTAAATGTTACTCTTTAAATGTTACTCTTTAAATGTTACTCCTCCTGCATGAATCAAATGTTCAGATACAGAAGGAGATCTGGAGCTGGATCAGTTTGTGACATTTTCTTGCAAACATCGAGACAATGTGCCTGATTTACTAACACATGTGTGGGGGAAAAAAATAGTTCCCACGTAGAATCACTGTCAGATTTATCAGATGCTGAATAATTTTGTTCTTTTGCGGTTGATGATAATTTAAGAGGGAAGGCCACACCAACTACACTAAAGCAAAAACACTGAAAATATCACACTGGAGAAACTTAAATAACAGTGTTGGAGGTCCACGGAGGAAACCAGGAGAGGGGCCACTTTCCAAAATATTTGATTGATCATTTTAAATAAAAAAATAAAAAATCACCATGGCTAAAGGAAAAAAAAAATCTGAATCACAGTATGAAAAATGACAAAGAGACTACAAGAAAAGAAGAAAACAAAGAAACCCTCCTCATCCTCCAGCATCTGTGGGACAGTGGAGACAACACGCAGGACTTTTAATAAAAGATCAAATAATTCAAGATAACACAAGAAATAGTGGAATATATTTAGTATTAAATATAGTATTTGTTTTTATATTTTTACATGTTATTTAATCGTTTTGATTTTTAAATTGTTTTAGGTTCTGATTCCAGGCACGTGTCTCACGATGCTTAGACAGCTGTAAACAATCAGCACAAAGCAATAATAAGTATAATTAGTAGTAGTAATATTCATATTAAAGATGTATTTCAATTTTCAGCCAGGGCTTCATTTGGTCATCAGGACTTCAAATTTTTGGAATTTCTAATTTTCATACAAATCAATTAAGGTAAGAAAATGTTGGCAAACCGCTGATGTGTGATCCATACACAGATCTGTGTATATGCACTGCGACCAGTGCTCCTCCGTTTATTACAAAATGACATTTTTCTTTTTTGAAATGTGACATGAAGAGCTCTGTATTAAGACGCTAAAACACCCACAGCTGTATGAAAACGGCAGGAAATTTCCAGCCAGTCGGTGAATTATCCCATAATGACATTAAAAACTAAAACCAGTTTTAGGTTTACCATCATAGCGAAACATAATACAGGGTGCTAGTGTGCAGTCAGTCCATCAGTTCACAGCAGCATCAAACTGATTACGATCCCACTGGAATCACAGAGAAAACGTTCTAATGTAATCATGCATCTGAAATTGAACTAAATTTTAATGTGATTAATGAGAGAGTTGCCTCATAAAGTATTCACCCCAACTTTCTGCATATTGTACTCATTATACTATGCATCAATTTTAATAAATCATTATGCACTCAGTTTATAAGAGCTTTTGATGCCTCATAATGCCTTATGAGGACCACTCCAAGTAATGTGTTGCCCTTATTTTCTTTGCAAATGGGATTAGTTTGGAGTTCCTGCACATGCCGAAATGGATTTAATAGAGGTTTGTATGGATCTGAAGATTCTGTGTGTGTACATGTGTGCATCTGCTGTTGTTGTGGTGTGGCTGGGGCTGATGGGAGTCCAGGTCCAGGGGGTACAGCTCTAGTTAATAATTCAGATGAGGCTCATTATCAAGGCAGCACAGATCTCTCTCTGATTCCACCTTAATTGCAGGCAGGATGTGCCTCTCAGACACTCTCAAAGTCACTCCCCCTCCTGTCTGCAGTACCACACACAGATGCACGCACGCCGACAGACCTCCACTGGTTCTCTTCCAGACCTCCCAGTTGCAGCAGGTCTCCTCAGTGGGATCAGACCTGGATTTCTGCATAATCACATGAACGTACATTTGGAGATGAGCAGATAAGTTGTGCTCTCGCCTTTGTTCTGTCACAGAGCATCGACTCAGAGACCGGTCGTGCGCTCCTGTTATGAGTCAGTTACATTTTTAATCAGATCTTCGTGAAGACTTTCTCCTGTTCGAGGGCTCGGCAAACTGAGATTGATGGGAGGTAATCAGTCGGGGGACAGCGGGCTTGTGATTAATGCTTCTGGAGAGTGGAGCTCTCAGCACCACACTGGAGAACTTGGATCACAGCGTCTCCACCACAAATTTCCAGAAGCGCTGAAGAATTTCTGTTCTACCTGCATGTCAGCCCAGTCCCACAGAGCACATTTGGACTGGTTCTTATATACTGTACCTCAGAGTGCCTCGTTCACCCATACAAGCACTTTCTATCTACATTCATACATCAATGGATGCAACCGAGAGCAACTTGGGGTCAATATCTTGCCCAATGATATTTGGCATGTAGACCAGAGCAGCTGGGGATCCAACCAGCAACCTTCCCATTAGTAGATGGCCTGCTACAGCCACAGTGAGAAGTTGGGTATTGGGTTAGGGCAGGGGTGTGTCCTGCAGCACACCAGCCCTCAAGGCCAGGAGTTGGACACCCCTGGGTTAGGGTAAGAGAATATGTATGTGTAGATCCCAGGTGGATGACAATTTCCCAACATATGTATTTGTGACTGTTTCTCATTTAACTATTGTCATAGATTTCTCCTTTCCCTAACTGCACAAAGAAAGGAGGGAAAAACCTTTTCCCACATGTAAACTGAGTATCTTGTATGGACCGGGCAGCAGAAGGCCCTTGTCTTGGCTTCTGTAACTGAACCTGGAGCATGACGGCACTGCGCCCGTTTGCTGGCGTGGAAGGAGCAAGCCAGGAGGACTTATGGGAAATCAGAAAACTACCAATTCAAAAATGGCTGAAAATTCAACAAGTTATAATAATTACATTTAGGACAGAGCTCCCAGGTCTGAAACGTAGCTGCACTGAAACACAACATTTTATGTAGATGTTCTGAAAACAAGCTAAAAAACCAAAATCCGCACTCGTTACCTGTTTATCGTTGGACACAGAAACTAAAGACTGGCCTTTAAATTCAAAAATGTAGCGCAACATATGCCTTTCTTAATAGGTGTACTGACAGAAATTGGCTAAAACGCAGGCTGAATTAGAGAACGTATGCTGTGTGAAAATACTGAAATTATTGCAGTGACTTTTATAAAAGCTTGCAATAGTTAGCAGAATTATGAGTTTAAACATGCCTACTATCTTCCTAAAGAACTGCACTCACTATTAGTTCGGAAGGTTTCTGGTTCGAGCCCCGGCTCGGACAGTCTCGGTCGTTGTGTCCTTGGGCAAGACACTTCACCCCCGTTGCCTACTGGTGGTGGTCAGAGGGCCCGGTGGCGCCAGTGTCCGGCAGCCTCGCCTCTGTCAGTGCGCCCCAGGGTGGCTGTGGCTATAATGTAGCTGCCATCATGTGTGTGTGAATGGGTGGATGACTGGTTGTGTAAAGCGCTGTTATTAATGCAACTCAAATCCAGAACATTTGCTGAGTGCGGCGTCTTTTTGCCGTTGTTGACTAAACCAGAAGAAGTCGTTTCCCACACGTGTTTCATGTTTTTAAAGTAGGGACAAACTGGCCGTGCAGCTTTTCAGGCTGGAGAAACTGGTGAACTGATCAAACCAAGTCCCCCATCAAACCCATCAGAGGTGAACAACCATTGGCTGTGAGTCATTTCTGGACTTGGTTGGAAAAGAATTCCAAAATGAAAGTCGTGCCCTCATCGGAGTAGTTCCCTACTACTACATACTTCTTGAATGTTGCATGAATGCCATTTTAGACTTTTGAACAAGACGTGATAGAGCTGAAAATAGTAACAATTTTGAAATCATTAAGGATCATCAGAGCCATTTGTAACCATCCTCAGGTGTTGAAGGCTGTTTAGTTCAAAGATATATATTTAACTCTGACCTAAAGTAGGTGAGAGACCAGTAGGGCAATTCATCCAGCCATGTTTCTATCATGATTAAATAAAAGACTATAAGATAAATACTATTGTTTAAAAAAAATCTAAACTGCTTTGTTCAGAAAACCTAAAAAAGTCTCTCCAAAATGCCACGGCCGATGGTGTAATGTGGTCTCTGCACTGCAGGAACTCGGTTTAGGAAGAAGAAACACATTTGTACTGACGGATGATGAAAAGTCTGACATTTGTGAGGCAGATTCACGCCTGCCATAGTTACAGAACAGCAGAGTAAAAAGCTCCACTCTGTCATTTTACTGTACTATCACTCACCCGTGATAATTATTGTTCTCAGTGTAGTTTAGTCACAGCGAGGTGATGTTCACCATCAATCAACTCACTTTCATTTGCAGGCAATTGAATCCATTTTCATTAAAGATGTCTGTTATTGCACTTTGATCATAGCTGATAAAAGCCTGTTGAAAATTAAAGCCATTAGTGTCTTAAGAGCAGGATCATTTGCTGTGTTTTAACCAGAATTAATTGGCCATTGTCTTTGCAAAATGTCTGTTAGAACAGTTTCTGCTCTGGGGAAGGTGTCTGTGAACAATGTCAGGCGGAGCCGAGGTGGAGAAAGAGCTAAATACCTGCTGTCAGCTCAAAGATGGGTCGAAACGAGGATGGTTTCACTGCTGAATATTCATCAGTCCAATGACATATTTGGTCAAATTGCAATAAAAGCCTTTCAATACTTGAGGCGACTGCTGTTGTTATTTAGTGCCATATAAATAAAACTGAAGTGAACTGAAAAAATCTGGGATGAGTGAGAAAAATCTTGTCATTTTGTAAAATATTCTTCAAATATCATTAAACTGCTTAAAATGAAGGCTAAGCAGATTTACATTATGCTATGTGCAAAGTGTGTGTGACGGCATGCTGGAGGTGGTCCAGGAGGCAGGCAGAGGTTAGCAGCGTAAGACAGCCTCTCGGTGGATTTCTGTGTCAGTTTGATGAAAATAGGTCAGGTTTCCGAGCTCTGCATTTAGCATTCCGGTCATGTGATGGCTGACGCTGCACGTGATGACAGCTAGCCTCAGATGAACCCCGCACCCTTTCTGGCTCTCTGTTTTCCCCTCCTGCTTCCTGTCTAATCCAGACGCTCTCCCGTCTTTCTCTGTCTCTGCTGTGCCTGCTGTCGCTTCAAGCTCATGTAAAGAAATTCAGATCTGCTGGCCAAAGATTAAAAGCCTGCTCTTTCAAAGAAGCTGCACTCAAATCCACAGCAGACTCTGATACAATTTACCTGTTTAGGACGTAGTTTTGAGTATTTTTCTCTGCTTTCAACAGAAAAAACTGCTCTGCAAAGTTTCATGAACTGAGCCATGGCTGCAATAACAGGGTCTGCAGAATGTTTTGTCATCTTTATGTATGATCATCTCTCACTACTGCCATCTCATAAGTGAAGCAAATGTAAAGCTAACAGCAAAATGAAAAGACACCTATAAGTTAGATCTGATAGATGTACACTTTGAAAAAGTTACTTAAAGGCCATTAAATTAATTTCTTGTTACCAGAGAAGAGCTATACTCTAGCCTTTAGCTCAAAGCTAATACCAGCTTCTGAACATGCTTCTGTGTGTTGCTAACACTAGTTTTTCTCAGCAAGCATCACAACCATCTTTAAAGCTGAGAAAAACCACGTATGCAAACTGGCTTTTTTATTTATTCTAGCTATCCGGTCTTTAAGTGATGACATATGAATCCTGCTTTTGGGTCCAAACTGCTCTGTGTTTATTAAGGCTGTTCTGTTTTTTAACATGCTTTGTATTATGCTCTATTTATTCTGAACAAGCCCCTAAAAACAGTCAGTGGTCACTGTCGGCCTCTCTCGGTTTTTATTACCACTGTTCATTTTAAAGCTCAGTTTTTAAACCCTTCCGATGTAACTGCAGCCAATGCAGCAGTATATGAATGACTAACCTCGTATTGTGGATGGATTATCTCAGTTGTTCTCCTGACTGAAGTTTGGTCCTTTTACAGCATCCTGCCATGCGATTACATTTGTTCCTGACCACCGAGAACACTCACGTTAACTTTTATCGAGTGGCAAAAAAGTTAGCTTATTTATATTATGCTAACATAGCTGTGTCGCTAGCGGTCACGTAGCACATCATTATATACCAGCTAGCCAAACTTCAGTAACCCTACAAACGTTACTGCTGTTTAGTTTTCTGTATTCATTTATGTTGGAAGTGATAACAGAGCTGTACGTTTGAATTGTTTCCAAAACCCCGCAGTCAGGACATGCTATATTGTATTTAGATAGAAGCTAGCGAGCTAACTCCCTGCTAACTTCTAACTCCGTTAAATGTCATAAATTCTGTTTTCATGGATGCCTGGATGTTTAAGCTCAGTTTTTAAAACCTTAGGATGTAACTACAGCCCAGCCCATGCAGCAGTATATGAATGACTAACCTCGTGTTGTGGATGGATTATCTCAGTTGTTCTCCTGGCTGAAGTTTGGTCCGTTTACAGCATCCTGCCATGCGATTGCATTTGTCCCTAACCATCAGGAACCCTCACGTTAACTTTTATCGAGTGGAAAAAAAGTTAGCGTTCATCCTCCAGCTTCACTGTGTTTATGTTATGCTAACATAGCTGTGTCGCTAGCTACCACGTAGCACATCATTATATAGCAGCTAGCCCAACTTCAGTAACCCTACAAACGTCACTGCTGTTTAGTTTTCTGTCTTCATTTATGTTGTAAGTGATAGCAGAGCTGTACGTTTGAATTGTTTCAGAAATCTCTCAGTCAGAACATGCTATATAATGTTTAGGTGGAAGCTAGTGAGCTAACTTCCTGCTAACTTCTAACTGCTCTACTTTCGAGTAGAAGGTGGTCACCACAAGATGTAACGCTAAAGTTTGAGTTATTGGTCCAGCCAGCAAACAATAAAAGGACAAAATGCAAAACTGGTGATATGTAGGATAGCAGGGGATTAAACAAGGTTTTCCTTTGCACTTAACAGCAGAGGATAAATAATTACTGGTTAGATAAGATGATGAGAAATACAAACATTTAGACTTGCGCTGTCAGAGTTAGCAACAGGGTGTCACCAGGATGCTAGGTGTGGGTTAACACATCCCCGAGGCAATAGTGTGTTTGTTAGCACCCTTCTTTTTTTTCCCTTTTTGATTAAGGATGTATCATAACTGATTCTCATTTTACATTGATGAGATCACACCAGCAGCTTTCATTTCCCATCTCTTTAGGATGCTGTTAATGGATAGCTAATGAGTCTGCTGAAATATGTCTGCACTAAACATCATACGTGTTTTTTCCAGGTGTCTTTAAAGCAGTCACTTTGTGGCAGGTTGTTTTATAGCATCACAGACGACTTTGTGCCGTGTTGTTAATTGGCTGTGGTGTTGAATAAGGTTACATTAAAATGAGAGCATGATGATAATACATTTACTATACTGCTAAAAAAGCATTACTTGCTTATTACATAGAATTAAATCTGTTTCAGGGAAGTTAAGGCTTCACACAACACAATGGGTTGGATTATTGAGATTATTGGGTCAAATTTTACAAAATGCTCACAATAGCTTGTAAGAAAACGTATCGTTATGGATTGATTAGCATCGTCTTAAATGCTGTCAATTTGCAGCTTCGCCCCGGAGATATTGACAGATGTGATGTCAGTTTAAGCTTTGAGTACTGGAGCTGATAGGCGGGCAGTTAGGGGATGGTGGTGTACTGATGCGGTTGCGTGACTGAGCAGTGCTCAGGTCTGTTTGTGTAATTCTTGCACAATGGATATTGAAGACGTAACACTGAGGCCTTCCCTCCCTGCGCTCTCTCGTCTCCATTTTCCTTTTCCTTCACTTTCCCCTCTCTGTCTCTGCTAATGATCTGCTCCGCCTGTCGCTGCCTAGCTGACTGATGCCTACTGACAGCCCCACTCATGTGGAAATCTGCTCGTCTTGCTCCCCTTCTCTCTCTCTCACACTCACACACACGCACACGCACACGCATGCACACACACACACACACACACACACACACACACACACACACACACACACACACACACAAAACGAGAAATGAACTCCTGCACATCACAATGCTGCATATGTGCTGTGCATGTGTGACACACGTGCATATGCACGCCAACATGAAGAAGTGCTCACGGTGAGATCGATGGATCTACATTAACTAATCAAGCCCATTTGTTCAGTTACATGCCAGCAGATATACATGTAGAGCAGATGACAACACACAGACCATAGAGCATGTGTATGTTATCCACACACATACACAATGCTCATTGTGCAGCTGACTTGCCATCCACGCATTTTCATATGATCTTATCCTCTTATTGGACATCACAGTGGATCATCTGCCTACACCCTATCCCAGCATCGTGTCCCGTCACACCAACCCTCTGCATGTATTCCTTCACCACATCCTCTGAGGTCTTCCTCTGTTCCTCCTGCCTGCCAGTCTCATATTCAACATGCTTTGTCCATTGTGTCCTTTGTCCCTCCTCTGGAAATGTCCAGATCATCTCGACCTTGCAGACAGAGGTTAGCAGCGTAAAACAGGTTCAGCTCAGGTTCAGCTTTCCAAAAAGCCCAACCTGAACTTTTCTTTTGATTTCATCACAGTAGATGTCTTTCTGAAAGTGCTGTGGTTGACCTTAAAGGATATGATTCACCCATTGTTGTCTTCTTCACTGCCTTGTGCCAACACAGAGCAGAGCAGCTACCTGAACTCTACTCCCACAGAGGTCCTATGTGTTATTGTAGGGTCTACCTTACAGCATAAAGCAGTTTGAGGTGGCTGTTGTTGTGATTTGGCTCTGTATGAATAACAGATCTCATTACCATCTTGTAAACTGTTCTTCTTTCACACATTATCCCAATATTCCCCAACCACTCTCCATCACCTCTCTTTGCACTTTCCATTGTTTTGCATGGTGACCCTACAGATTTTTTTTTTTTTTGGCCTGTCCCGTTTGTCTCTTTTGCATCAGAATTGTTGTCTAAAGGCAAAGAAAGATGCCCAACGGATTTACTTTACCAAACTGACCATCCCAGCCTTGCCGTAATGGTCCATTTGATTCACCTTTTATTGTTTATTTTATTTTCACTTACTGAATACGGGACAGACTTGACTGGGGGAAAGAAGGGGAGAAAGAAAGAGGGAAAGAGAAACAGCTGAGAAGAGGGACGGGGGAGAAGGGCAAAAACCAAAAACCAACAGAACGGGCAGAGAAAAAAAATGCATATATCAATCACCTGGATCACCTGCTGAGAAAGAAAAAAGAAAGCAAGCAGAAGAGAACAAGAGTAATAGAATAAACAACATCACAATGATATATGGGGATATGACAGTAAATACCAAATGTTAAACATTAACCCTACAGATTTTAACTCATGTACCTTCACTCTCTCTTCTCAGTCCAGTTAAATTCAGTTTTAATAATAATAATAATAATAATAATATTTTATAATAGTATTATTAAATAATATTATTTATTAATAATATTATTTAATAATACTTTATTATTATTGGGGGCTAAATAAATAGTTTTATTTCCCCAAATCATTTTCCTCAAGGTGCTGCAGTAATTCAATAATACTTTTCGTGTCACGTTCACCTTTCCACCCGACCTCACTGACGATCTTCCCTTCTTGGATGCTTCATGGAGATACGTCATCTGTCTACCTTTCCATCACCGTAGCCAACCAGGAGCAGCTCAGAGCTGATCCTTGATGTAATGGCACCCCTGCCTTCAACTGATCTGTCACTCCTACTGTGCACCTCACCGCTGTCAGTTCAATTCAATGAAACTTTTATATTAAATATTTTTGATTTTAATTTCTTTTTATTAATTACATTGTATTTTAAAGCTCCAAATCACAACAACAGTCACTTCAAGGCACTTTATATTGTATGGCAAAGTCCCCACAATAATACAGAGAAACCCCAACAATGAGCTGAGGCCCTGTGAACAAGCATTTGTCAACTGTGGGGAGAAAGAACTCCCTTTGAACAGGAAGGAACCGCCAGCAGAGTCAGGCTCAGCGAGGGGCGGCCATCTGCCACGACCAGTTAACTCTTGACTATCACACTTTTTCTTTTAACTTCTTCCTTTGAGTACTTCCTTGTATTTCATTATTCCACGCCCAGGTCTCCCTGTCTGCTTTCTTTCCCTCTGGACGATACACCAAAAACTTCTTGGCAGTTTCTGCAGGTGTCCTTTCCCAGTCATCTAGTAACTCTTCCCTGCCACCTACAGCCTGTTTCCCCCTTTTCCTCCTCCTGACGTCTAAAAGTCAGACGACTATCTGACAGCTAGATGTACCACGCCTAGCTGCATTCCCTGTCCCCACCTTTCAGTCTCCTCTTCCAGATCAGACCTTCTGCCAAAGATGTAGTGAAACTATGTGCAACTTCCTCCACTCTTATTCAATTCAATTCAATTCAATTGTATTTATATAGCGCCAAATCACAACATAAGTCGCCTCAAGGCGCTTCATAGATACAGAGAAAAACCCAACAATCATATGACCCCCTATGAGCAAGCACTTTGGCAACAGTGGGAAGGAAAAACTCCCTTTTAACAGGAAGAAACCTCCGGCAGAACCAGGCTCAGGGAGGGGCGGGGCCATCTGCTGCGACCGGTTGGGGTGAGAGAAGGAAGACAAGGATAAAAGACATGCTGTGGAAGAGAGACAGAGGTTAATAACAGATATGATTTAATGCAGAGAGGTCTGTTAATACATAGTGAGTGAGAAAGGTGACTGGAAAGGAAAAACTCAATGCATCATGGGAATCCCCGGCAGCCTATGTCTATTGCAGCATAACTAAGGGAGGATTCAGGGTCACCTGGTCCAGCCCTAACTATATGCTTTAGCAAAAAGGAAAGTTTGAAGCCTAATCTTGAAAGTAGAGATAGTGTCTGTCTCCCGAATCCAAACTGGAAGCTGGTTCCACAGAAGAGGGGCCTGAAAACTGAAGGCTCTGCCTCCCATTCTACTTTTAAATACTCTAGGAACAACAAGTAGGCCTGCAGAGCGAGAGCCAAGTGCTCTTATATGTTATATGTTATAAGCCTTCCTTCCTTCTCTCTTATCGCCTCGTCACTCTCCTCTTCCATTGTCTTTGGTAGCAGTAGCACAGTTTCCACTGGTAAAGGCGGCTGTTGTTAACCCTGACTGATTCTTTATCCTCCGCATGTTTGGCTTGGCCAGAATGTTATGTCAGACAGCCTCTGTGATGGACAGTCTTGGACTGGCACTGGTAGTACAGTGGGTTCTCGCCTCCCTTTGGCTGTTTTCATGTAGTTTTGATGTTTTTTATTTTGTATTTTGATGTGACTTGAATTCTACTGAAGCCATCTGCACGACCGACTGACTGAATTATACTGAATAGAAAGCAGCACATTTCAGTGGAATTCCCGCACTTTTATCTCACCTGGAGACAAAAGATTATAAAATAATATAAATAATGTGATATAAGTAAAGATGGGAATACTTCTGTTACGTTAGAAACATGGTGAAGGTTTGACATGATTAGCCTTTCAGCAGCTGCGTTAGTCGTGGTTCAAGAGTTCATGTTTAGCACGAGAGGAGCTGAAACAGTTCATGGATCAGAAAATGACTCGAGCTTCTCAGATATGGAGGAGCAACCCCAAGCTGCTCACCCCGGTCCTGCTCTCAGCGGCAGCTTCTTGTTGACCAAAACTACAGCAAGTCCTGTACAAGCTCAGTCAGTAGGCCCAACACAAAGAGACAGACAACAACACACAGTCACAGCCTGTGCACTGATTCAGCACAAACATGCAAACCTGATACAGAAAGGCTCCGGCTGAACAGCAGCTTTAAAACCTTCTGTTCAGACAGCGATATGAAGAAGCTGGTTAATACTCACAGTAAATGTGTAACTTTTCATTTTGTCAATTTTAATAATCGATTATAATTAATTTATCAATTAAATAAAAATCAGCTTTTTCCGACTTAATACTTAAAAAACAGGAGAGGTGAAGACGTCACAGTGAGTGCTGATAGTGAAGTTTTCAGGATGTCGTATTATGGGAGCATTTATTTCAGTCATGCACTGTCATGTGTGGATAATCAAACGTAACACACTATGTTTAAATGTTAAATGTGTGAATCATCGTTCTGGTTATCCTAGCACATAAACACTACTGCTAATAATAAAATGTAGAACGGTTCTGTCAGGCTGACAAAAAGCAGCTGAAATGGATTTATTGGATTTATTTGACACACGTGAACACATGTTCATGTACAAAAACATGTAACACACAGCTCCTCATTGTGTTTGAAGCCTGATCTGTTTATAGTCTGTTGTAGTTATAGTTGTTTACATTGACCAACAGTTGAACCAGTCTTTATGCTACCTAATGTTAAATATGGAGAGCTCAGCTGTTATCAGTCTGACAGACAAAGGGATTCAAATCTAAGGTGAACGACACTGAATTTACTGATAATGTAAAGTAATCTTAGCACTAATTTAACCTTCAGATTTTTTTAAATGTCTGCTTTTACTCAAGAATCCTCTTCAAACTGTCCCACGTGAGTCTTACGTTCTCAAACCAGCCTCAGGTTTGAAACCTTCGTTATGACTTAAAAGCCTGTTGCCTGGTGGATCCCAGCATTACATATATTAATATTCACATATTAACTAACCTGCGACGAGGCAAAAACACTTCAGTGGTGCTCACAAATAAATTGTTGCCACTTCACAGATTTTGCGACACCTCCAAAGTGAAGCTTGGTGAAGTAGCCTAGTTTCTCAGTAAGATAATAACTGAATATCTTTGTGTTCTTTCATCAGTGTGTGCTCCAGCACTGACTCCGTATTCTCCTGCTGCTCTTACTCCTAATTTCTAATTGGCTCTTACTAATAATAAACAGTCATGCATATGGAAATCTGTTCAGAATAGCTCATTTGAATCAATTCAGTATAATTCACTCCCACAGACTCCCACTGTGGCATCGATCAGCTCTGCAGCCAGTCCAGTGTATACATCACTGACTGGTTCATATTTGATTTTTAATAATCTAAGCATGCTTGGCTCTCTACAGCAGCGCCCTGCCGAGCGAGTTTCAGTAAGGTGAGGAATGAGGTCAGTGAGCAAACCTGCGATGCCGTGTAACACCCGTGGGCTCCCCCTGGACCCGGCATGCACACGGCCCACAGTCCCCCAGCTGATGGCTCAGCCTTGCCATCGTGCTCAGCCAGGGCGGGGGGTGGGGGGTGGGGTTACACAAGGCTCCGCTAGGCCTGCCAGCTCTGGCACAGATTAGAGAGGGAGACTCGGCCGGGTATTTCACCGCTTTACTGAATATCTGTGCGAGAAAGGAACACGAGGCAGTTTCTCAGGTAGAGCAGAGACTTCAGTGACCTTTCACCATGTTGTGTTTTAGCAGAATCAGCCTCCTTCTTTTATAACACATTTTAAAGTGTATAATTCTGTAGCTAATGGCATTTAATAATACTAAAAACATATAAATCAGCAATAAGCCCTGAATACAGTTTTTAGTCTGGGAAAGATTTCTTTTCACTTTTAATAAGCCGATATATGAATCCACCAAAGTGACAGCGACGGACTTTACTTCAGTGAAAGATAAATCAAGTAGAATCCACGTCGACACCACCCACAGTTTTACAAGGTGCTCCCCCCAAATATTGTAGGGGTGTAGAGCGGGGTCAGGTTGGAGCACATCCACCAAAGCTTCAAGCGCAGCAGAAGGATTTATTGTTATAATCATGATGTGCATTCTTGACGTATAGAAAATACAATACAAAAGATTTTAAATGTCATGTCCCCTTTGACCTCTGACCTCTCCCTTCAGGTCAAACAGGTGGGGCTGTGTTGAGCATAGCTGATTAATTTTATATGACTTTTGTTTTGTACATCACAGGAACAGGTTACGTAACTTTAAATAAATGTACCAGTTTGAACACGTGCACGGGGTCACAGTATTATTCTGTTGGAAAACAGCATAAACTTAGTAAACACTTAGTTTCACTTAACATCAAAACGAATGTTACTCCTGCACTATAACATGTAAATAAACACTCAGAATTATGCTGTTAAAACCTGTTTAACCAAAGCCTGCATGCTGGTTTACTGCTCTACAAAAGAGTTTTAAAGTAACAAAATTTACCCAACATGAATATGTACAAAACACAGAACTGTTACAGTAACTAATGCCCAGAGAAGGCTTTTTAGTTTCTGCTGATTTATAACAGATTAATAATCTAAGGAGCTTGGAAAGACCGACTGAGAACCTTCACAGACATAACAGATGAATAACTTTTGGCTAAAATCATTTCTTTGTGTTACACCCAAAATGTTGCATATTTATTAAATTAGCAGTCCAATTAGTCCCCTAAACCATCCAATGTACCGTGGGCGGTACGTCCGACTGCTAACAGGTTAAACAGATCACACAAACACACAAACACTACGGTTGGAAAAAAATCCAGTTCAACTCTTGAACCTATTTTCTTTTGTCCTTCAGACGCACATCCAACTCCAGCCATGAATAAAAGGAAGCCTGGCTACAAACACCCCAGTCTGGTTTTGTTTGAATTAGCAGGATGGTTTGAAACTTTGTTAGCTGTGGTGGGAGCGCTGAGAACAGCGAAGCCGAATATCAGAGAAAACACTTGGATGTGCAGCAGGAAAAACTTCAAGCCTCTAATGAAGTTTCTCGTCTGCACTTTGAAAGACTGAAAGCTCCGCTTTACTCCACCCCTCAGTTACCAACTTGACCCCCCTCCTCCCTTCACTCACACACACACACACATGTGCACATACTCAAAGACACACAAAAAACACACATTGCAGCATCCCCATTAGCAATTCATGAGCGGCGTCTCATTAGACTTTAAGTTTTACCATAGGCCTCTGAAGTATATGGCTGGAGCAGTTATTAATATTTCATAGTCTCCCATGGAGGAACTAAAAACAAAGTCGACCCGCTTCCGCTACAAAGTGACTCGCGCGCCTCGTTTCTTCCTTTCTTTCCACTTCTCTTTCACCCCCTCTTTCCCCTGTTTGCTAGACCGTCTCTCTCTTCCCCTCTGCTTGCCGTTCGCTCCTCCGCCGTCGCTTTCTACCTTGCTCGCTTCCGATCCTTCTCTGCCACACAGACCTTAACTCAAACTGACTTAATTGGGCTGTCTTTGTTCTGGGAAATGTGGGCATACCTTCCCCTTCTCCCCAGCAGAGAGAGAAAAGAGAAGTCGAAAGTGAAGAGGAGGTGGAGAACGACAGACGAAGGGAGGGGAAACGATGTAGGATAAACCTGGGTCGCTCTACAAATAACCCATGTGCCCTGCTCGGGGTGAGGGGGACTCGGGGGTCGGGAGGTGGGGTGGGTAGGGGTGTGACAGAGATGTGTGTGTGTGTGTGTGTGTGTGTGTGTGTGTGTGTGTGTGTAGACAAAGATGGGGAGGGGAGTCTCAAGGGTTCACGGGTTGTCTGTCAGACTGGCAGACAGGACTTCTGCCCCCGAAACTAACCCATGCATGAATAAGTCAATAAAACTGTGTGTGTGCGTGTGTGTGTGTGTGTGTGTGTGTGTGTGTGTGTGTGTGTGTGTGTGTGTGTGTGTGTGTGTGGGTGAGAATCAGTAAAGACAGGGAAGAGAAGAGAATCAGATGAGGGTGATGAGGCTTCTGGTTTCCCAGCATCTGTGACAAAGAGACAGACGCCGCACTGCCAATGAGAAACAGGCTGAGAGAGGCTCGCACACTCAGAGAGGAGCACGTCGCTGGGACAGTTGCAGCTTGTCTGTATGTTGTGTGGAAGTTTGTGGGAATATGTTGCACATGTGTAAGGATTCTGCAGCGCTCTCAAACTGAGATCAGAAATCAACCACTTACATGTTTTAATGCTTCTTTTTCCAAGACAAAATAAATCAAATGAGTTGATTTTGCTCATAAAAATCAGTCAAAAGTACATTTATTTGTATTTATTTGCATTTGTATTTCCAAATGCGATTGTTGAACAAACCTCTTGCTAAGGTTTGCTCACACTTAGTGTTCAGTCTCTGCAGGTACAGCTATTTCTTTAGAAGCTGACTTTGTCCCCTTACTTTTTGTCAGATTACACATATATAGCTATAATTTGTTACATTTAAAAATGTAAACATGTCTCTTGGGCATTTTTGTTGTTGCAGGTAGTTTCATGCAGTCCATCCTGGTAGGTTTGGTGTAATCTTGATCACAAACAAACACAGAAACGTCTCTTCCCTGATCTAAACCAAACGAACATGCAGGACTGGTAGCAGCACTCCAGCGTGCAGAGCGTGTAAGGCTTTGGGTGTTAATACATGGTGGCTCCTGCAGTTCTCGTTCCCCTGGCACGCATGTATTCCTCAAAGTGACAAAGCAGTCCTGCGCAATGAAAAGAATGATTTAATAAGAAAAAGAACAGAGATGTGCTGGCGGGAGAGGGAGGAGGGGGAGAGAGAAACAGAGGATGGAAACAATTCACTGTCCTTGAAAACCAATAAGGCTAATTTGAATTTGAGACTGAGGACTTCTTCTCTCGTCTTTGACCTCGTACGACCTCCTCGTCGCCCTTTTCCTGCACTCCCCAATCAGTTTAATCTCTCTCTGCTCATCCCTCACACATGCTCTCCCTCTCCCTTTCTCCATCCGTCGTTCGTTACAGCACACTCTCACTAAAGCAGATTTTTCCATGATGGATGGGCTCTGTGGAAAAGCTCTGTCAGATCTTCACGCCGGGAGGCGGGCAGTTCACCTGGGGACACGTGTGACATTAAGAGGTGGAAGCTGAAGGAGGGGCTGCAAAGTGTCAGTTTGTCGTCGTTCTCAATGCTTAGAGCGAGGTGTGTTTTAGCCACCTGTTAGCCATGGGAACACTGCTGCATCCACATGCCCCCCCAGGCTCTCCCTCCTTCTCTTTTCCCTCTGCATTAATGCAACGGTCTCTTTGGTTCTCCAACATGTGTGCAGCCTCACAGGCATCTTTGCAAGCTCTCTCACATCGTCAACATAACCCCCTCCAGCCTTTCTCTTCACTCCATTCTGCCCTCACTTTTTCTTCCCCGTCTCTCTTTCTCTCTCTGTCTACGATGGTCAAGTCTCCTGGGTAGAAGACAGTTGGCAGGATGCGAGCTTGCTACCATGGAAACAGGAACCCTCCCTCTCCCTCAGGTCTCCTTAGCAACTAGTAGCTTGGCATTGTAGTAATGAGCCGTCCCAGCATGCCATGCTTGCGGAGCGCGAGATGCATGTGCGTTTGTGTGTGTGCGTGTTGGTGTGGCTTTGTGTTTGCAAGGGTGAGATTCACGCAGTCAGAGTGCTTTGATGTCAACTGATAAAGCAGAATGACAACTTTTGTAAAGTCTGACGATACGTTCATCGTCTTTCCCCGCGTCTCTTCAGTTTCCTGCCACGAAGGAGAAATGGATAACCTGGTTATTCTTTCAGTCAACATGTCCCACATATTTTAGTGTGATTTTTCCCCCTTTAAGATTGAAATATTTCCACAGAGTGTGTCTGACAGGAGACGTGCTCACTGGAGAGTGTGACAGTGTGAACTGGGAAATGGTTATCTGGGAAAAAATGATCAAGTCTTATCTGGTGGGTTTGAATCTGAATTTAAAGGACTAATTGAATCAAATTCTACTGTCAGGTACTTATTCTATATAGTTATGTTATTATTATTTATTATTATTAGATAGAATTATGGAGTTATCATAATTCATGCAAATTTACTCACTCAGTAATCAGCATGTGCACGTCTACATGAGCATATTGGCTGTTTGCTGATGTGAAACGAAATCTAATAATACTGAACACATGTGCGACTAAAGTCTTTTCATTGTTTCATTCTTCTGTTCTCACTAACTGTTCGCTTAGCTTTAAGCTACTGGAAGGTTTAAAAAACAACAAACAAACTGCATCTTTAGGTCAGCAGACAGGCATCATAGAAGCAACTAACCGCTAACTTATGGCGAAGGGGCGGGATTAAATATATGTAGCTGAATCAGAACGGGTGAAGCCAGATTGAAATGTTCTTTGCCAATTGAACCTTGTGTGTTGTTTACGTGATTGAAATAAATGAACAACCAAACAACAGGCACGTTGTGCGTCACAGGACGCTGTATAAATGTAGCTATGGGCCATAATGAGTGCACGAGTTTCCCTGTGGCTGGGCTGGAGGAGAGCGTCAGAAGAACTCCACTGCTGTGTCCTGTCATTGATCCATCCTGTATCAAAGCATGAACATCGGCCTGTTTACTGGTGATGCCGTGCAGCACTGCTGGGACTGAGATGAGTGTGTGATTTCAGGTGATTTGGTCCCGTAGATGAAAACTTTTAGAGCAGGTTTGGTGTCATCGCTCTTACAAAGCTGTTATTTACTGACTAATGCTCGTTTATTTGTTGATCAGGTACACGTAACAGTTTTTCTTTGCTATTTTCTCTCTCTCCTTGCCTGCTGATGTGGACAGGCCTCTGATCCACAGAAAGCCCAGACTGCACATAAAGGATGGTTATAGATATAACGCCCGGGGCTTACGGGGTGAAGTTCATCTTAATGCCTCTGTGAGGGTTTAGTGCACCTACAGGACAGTCAGCAGAGTTTCTTACACCATCTCGTACCAGAGTACTACATTTATTTGTTAGACTTGTTGTTTTATATAAAGAGATATCTTTATACGGCACACCTGCTTCTGGATGCACTACCACTGTTAGCAGGACTCGTACGTCATTGTCAGGTGTAATATAATGAAGCTAACATTAGCGCACATCTGACTGAATATGAAGAAGTGTAACAAAATGGCAACTGGCCGTTATTGTGGTGATGTTGGTGAAGCAGTTAATGTTGTGTGATGCTTTATTCAAGCAGCAGTTTGGGAGCAAAGCTTGTTGGGCTCTGAATATTCAACGACACCTTCGTTTGTTCAAAGAAATAATGAATATTCGGTATAAAGTATGCAATACTCATGGTCACGATTAAGTGGCTTCTCAGCGGCACTTTGGATTGAAGCAGACTAACCTGTGAGTGAACTATACGTCTCCAAAGCTCATCACCGCTTCCATACGAGTTTGTTATTCAAGGCTACAATATTGTGTTTTTCACACTCTGGATGAAAGGCGGTGAAAGCGTGTGGCGGGGTCCTCCATCTTTGTTTCTTCAAGTCGATCTTTTTTTCCCGTTAGCCTGAATCGGCTCTTCACTGTGGATCAGCACACGTGCTCAGTGCTGGGCGGAGGTGCTCTCCTGAGACCTGACTGCAGGTGTGATCAGTCCTGTTTATCAGCTCCTCCTTTGGCTCTCGTAGGTGTCACGATGTTACACCTGGTGCGTGAAACTCTCAGGGGGGAGGAGTCAGCTGTGGAGGTGATGTGGTTTTGTTACTATCATGTGAGGCATTTTCATTGTTTGTATCATTTTTTCCTCATTTTTGTCACAAGCAAAACTCCATGAAATGTGTAATGATAATGTAACTGTAGGATAATGAAACCAGAAAAGGATTCAATCATAAGTGTTTGAAGCTTTGCAAGTGATTCCCCCAAAATACAAACATTTAAAAAGTGATCAGTATAAAAATGTATACGCTGCAGAGGTGAGATACACTGTAAATAAATTGTAATCTAAAAGTATTTTACAGTTTTGTTCTGTTCTTCTAGAACATCATTAAATTTACATCAATAGACTGATTTCACATTTCAAACGTAAATTAACGTAAAATCACTGTAAATGTAATAATTCTTGTTTTTTACATGTATCTGTCTGTACATGAGCATATTTACATTGTTAAAATAATTCAGAAATGTGTCATGATTTCACAAATATCTGTCCGTTATTTGAAAGATTGAACTGTTAAATTCAAATGTAATGCCATGGAAAAATGTATAAAATGATTCGTATAAACTTGTTGTTGTTTAGGGCGATCGTGGCTCAAGAGTTGGCAGTTCGCCTTGTCATCAGAAGGTTGCCGGTTCGAGCCCCGGCTCGGACAGTCTCGGTCGTTGTGTCCTTGGGCAAGACACTTCACCTACTGGTGATGGCCAGAGGGGAATTATAAAGCGCTATATGAATGCAATCCATTATTAGTTAAATTAACTGTATGTTTCTGTACATTTAAGTGTTGTTATTCATATTGCTGCATTCATTGACTTTGATTCTAGGTAATTTCATTGTTTAATCACATTAAAATGTTCCTAATTTAATGTTTAAAGGCACTTGAAAAAGGCAAAAGCCCATGTAAAAGTAGGGCAACAAACTGTATTGTCATTACTGAAAATAACCGTATTTTCATGAGAAAGTTATTTTCTGGTATTATTTTGGCGCCCCAGCTGCTGGAATATTACTGTTTTTTTAGGATCTTTTCTTTTACGGTGTAGCTTTCCTTATATGATATCTAAACTATCAAAATAAGAGCATTTTAGAGCAGAAAGATGACTCCTACAGTGCTTTATTTAAATGTAAGTAGCAGAACACGCTGGTTTTGCTCTCTGTGATGTAAGGACAACAGGAAGGAAGCGCCATTATGGCTGCATCAGTCTTTACAGAGCTGGCTCTGGCCCATGAACTGGGCATCTCTGGCACGCAGGGAGGATTTTCTGATCCCCTGCCCCGCTTTCAGATGCTCGTTAATCTGCCCGCTCTATTTTTATCTGCCCTCTCCTCTCGCCCCCGGGCTCTCCGCCTTCACTTGGCTCCTTATGTCCTTCTGCAGAGGGAGAGCCTCAGCAGGCCGGCAGCTCCAATTAGAGGCCTCTTCGCTGGGAATTGGGCTTGCTGTCCGCCCCCAGTCCCTCAGGCTCTTTTCTTGTCTACCTTTTCTCAGGTTAGTCCCTTCTCTCCCAGTGTACCCCACCCCCTACCAGACCCCTCTAGAGCTTGTGGAGCTCCACAGGGAGTGAGGGGGAGTGAAAGGCCTTCTGTCGCCTGAGGACTGGCTCTAGTCCCTCGGCTGCACTTTCAGAAGAAGCTAACTGGTGCACCTTTCAGAAGGCTGTCTCAGCACAACTGCAGGAGACACTAACTCTGATCCAATTGTCACAGCCACAACAGGAACATCAGAAACTGCTGCTAGCAGTGTAAACACTGTAATGCATCCTGAGCACAGAGATTCTTGTTTGATGGGCTGCTCACATCATGACCCAAAGAACATGCCAGATGAGACAGACGTGTATAAATGAAGCCAAAGCTTGCTTTGTTTCCAGCTCCTGCATTAAAACCTTTCTTAATTGCTGTTTGCACCAAAAGTGTCGTGTACGTTCAACGAGGTGGTTGTTTCACACACTTCAATGATCTCCTATGCGATGCCATGTTTCTCACGCACTAATCTGCATTCTAGCTCCCTGCTCTGTGCTGCTTGTACACAACCACGCATTGTCTTAAACGTTAAAGTTACACTGGTTTCTCTGACCTATTATTTTCCTGCAGTCAAGAAAAGAGAGAGAAGAATGGCATCTCTTTTCCCAGCTTAGCTCCCACCCAAACTCAGCTTGCTCACACCTTCTCCAACCCCATTAATCCCTCAGCCTCCCACTTCTTTATTTCCCTTCAAAGAGACAAGCACAGCCCGTGACATCAGTCACAGGAAGTGAATCTTTAGCGTTGACTAATTTCCATTGATTGCCTCCAGACAGGCTTAGCACACAAGGCCCATTCCTACACAGAGCCTGGCTGCTCTCATTTAAGTCTCCCCGCCTGCAGAAAACGCTTCACAATGAACGCAGTCTGTGCTTTTATCTTTTTCCCCACTCCTGCTTATTATCAAATAAATGCGCGGCATAGAGAGATACCCATTGACAGGACCGTGCATAATGACTCCTGGCTGTGTGAAATGGATTAATAAATAATGGTTGAGCAAACGGCTTTGCCTAGTCCTGCTACTTTTCAACACGGCGCGTAGAACAATCCACTGCTGGACCACATCTAATGGGACACTGCATGAAATGCAAAATGCAACAGTCTGCTTGAATGCGCTGTGGAATGCATTATAAATTAGAGGTGGGCTTCTTAAAATGTGTGGACTATCAAATCCACTGCATGACGTTCTGTTGAATCCTCTTCAAGATGCGTTCTGTCCTGCGAGGACGGCGAGGTAAAAGCAAAAACGTCCAGAAGCTGGACTCGTCCGTGTTCCCTCGTCTCGCCGCAGCTGAAGGTAAATCAGTTTCCTCTTTGCTGTCACGCGCATACCCACGGTTCACATCCTGCACACGGTCGAGCCTGCAAACAGCAAAGGCCTCCTTGTTTTTCCCCTGTCACCGACACATTGCTTCATTAACACTCTTGGCTTTGGGAATATTGACACTTTTCAAAGTGGCAGAGAGTAAAAGTGCTCGCACTGCCTACGCTGCACCAACGGGGCTTAAAAGAGACCAACCCGAGGCTGCCACTGTACCCGTGCGCCAGAGTAATAAGTCTGTCTGAGACACGGGGTGAAAAGGTCTCAATCTCCTTAACGCTAGATTAAGGAGCAGCTTGATCAAGGCGTCTTAAGTGCTTCATTATGGAATCAGGATCAATAGCCACTAAGAAGAATTGAGCTAGGAGCTTCGGTAGGTAGAGCTGATTGAATAGAGGCTAATGACTTCTCAGAAGCCTTTTATAGCAGAGGAATGGCTCATACTGTATGTGCTGCCTGTGGTACTTGTGTTAAATCACACACGGCTCACGTTTCAGTAGCAGGCGAATAACCAGCACAGACTTTTATTAGCAGGGAGACGCTAACGCGGGCTCTGGAGAAAAACATGTTTTCTACCAGGACAAATAGCACGGGGTCAATCCGGATGTGTTTGGAAGACCCGCGAAAACCTGTGCTTGTTTTTCTCGACTCCCAATAACCGTCTGACCAATTATGTCTATCAATGGTGCGCCCACCCTCAGTCGCCATGATCCGACCAATCCCCACCCTGTCTCTGTGGTTTCAGGGTGAAACCCAGCTGAGGAGTGCCCAGAATTAACCAGGATTAGCCCTGGATTGTTAGGGATTACTCAGGCTGGAGAGGGATTAAGTATGATTGCCAGTTTAGAGTGGGGTGGGGGCGCCTTGTGCAAGTCTGTGCCCACGCAAGGCGAGGCGAACGAGTTGTGAAACACCGTACGTATGGCGGTGTTTACATGTGTGGCATCTAATGTTGTTGTTGATTCGGCCGAGCTCAATTTATAGCACCTTTACAAAACGCAGCAGCGCTTCACAGAGAGGACGACCGAACAAAAGGACGACACACGAGAGGAAAACGAGAAGAGGAAAAATAAAGAAATTACAGTAGATTGAAGATAATAATAACAATTGTAGCCAGATAATGAAATAACAGGCCCTGGGGAGCAGACATGTAAAAGGTTTCCCTCGCTCCAACTTATGAGCAAGACCGAGTGAGAAAAGAGACACAAATCGCCTGCGTGTCTTACAGATGGATTGCATCACTTTGCTTCTCATTTTGCTCTCTTCTGTTCTTCTGGTGTCTTTTCCTGACTTTGTCGGACCATATTAACACTTTTTTTATATTAAGTTTGATTTAAAACAATGAGAACAACATCAAAAATATATATATAAAATATAAAGGTGCAAAAGCAAAGTGGAGAGTCCACATCACCAGCTTTTCTACTTTACAAATCAGAACTGTAAATTAGGGACAGCTTTGTCTCTGACGCCTGTTCATCATCAAAAACAATGCAGTTTAATGAAGGAGTCAGCATCCATTTGAATGACAGTAATGCTGAGAGGCCTCGTTTAATGTGCCACACTAGCAAACCACAAATGCTGGTGGGTTGGCTTTTAATAACAGATCTAAAGCACGGACAGAGTTAAAGTGCAAAGAGATGTTTAAATATGTGGAAACCGTATTTGTTTTTTGTGTGCTGCTACTTTCTGTTCTACAGAGCTAACACACAAGGCTTTTCTCTATACCCACGTATAGCTTCATTGATAGAAATATTAGAAAGGCAACAAGAGGGAAAAGAGCAGAATGGGTTGAGTCATTTGCGTTGCTACGCAACACAAACTGGATAATTTGCAATACATGTAATTAGTGTTAGCTAGCTCACCCAGAATGAAAAAGGACAAGGGGGTTGAAAATAATAATAATCAAGAAAATTAGCCATTGCTCTGTTATTGCTTTTCTGAAAGGGAGTATGTCGGCATGCAGCTGAAGAGGACGCATGCTTTCTGAGCTTTCAAAATGCTATTTGCAGGAAAAAATGTAGGTGCATAGCAGACAAAACAGCAGCAGCATGACATGACCTACTGCAGTCTGAGAGCATCATCTGATCTATTGCACTAGACTTAAACAGACTGCAGGGATGACATCGTCTGCATGCTCACTGGAAGCCAAGCAGCAGTTCCAGTTTGATTTGTTCAGAATGGGATGCTCTGCTCAGCCCGTTTAAACAGATGTATAATGTCCTCTGTAGGTCAGCTTTTGATTTTGATGCTACTGTTGCATCATGGGAAACACACTGTTAAAGCTTGGTTTGCACTGTGAAGCAAAGGTAGGCCATATCAGTTTCTTCTGCTTCAGTTGTGTCTGTTGTCGTTCCATCTTAAATACAACAGTCACAGAAATCGTAGGCGAGACTTTTCAAAACATTAATGGACAAAACAAGTCTGATCCAAAGTCACTGACTAACGTGTCTCTGATCTGTAGCACATGTTCCCCTCATGTTTTCATGCTGTATGTGAAGTTTGAACTAAGATTTTTTCCGATTCTATTTGAGCTCTTTTAATCTCACAGAGAGAAATATGAAGTACTTGTTTGGAACTGTAGCCCGATGTGTTTTTAACGGGGAAACAACAGGACATCTGTGTACGCACAGATTTGTGTGTCTATGGACCATTAGCTAACAACTGGACTGACTATTCCCTGACTCAGTGAAAGAAGTGCCAGGATCAGACTCACTCAGTATTTAGGCAGAACATACAGCTGTGCTACAGTGCAGTGCATTCCCTGTAGAGGAGCAGGGTGGATATGAGGACAGATTCAGTTATTGTTCTCTCTGCAGCAGTCCATCTCCGTCAGCATTAGCAGAAAGGCAGAGACATAGAGCAAAGGGAGCGGGCTCCTCCGCATCAGATCAGTCTTATTGGCAGCTTAATATAAACACAGCTATGGCCTACATAAGCCTAGGAATCTATTTTTACTTGTTTTTTATTCTAGCCAAAGGGTACACTTGAGGATTTCACTCCAGCTATAGAGATGTGATTACCATTATAACCTGCAGACTGTCCAAAGTCCCAGTGTAGTGTGGTCAAAGACATTTCTGACACTAAACACATTGGACAGCTAGTCCCACAGAGACAGAAGCCTTTGGTGTCAAGTAGTTTCAGTACTTCTTTTTGCAAAAGGAGAGGATTTAAAGTCTCTTGGACCCAAAATGCTTGTTGAGTTTGTCTCTATTATCGTAGGGTCTACCTTACAATATAAAGGGCTTTGAGGAGATTTGGTGCTGTATAGATAAAGTGAAATTAAATTGACACCATGCTAAAAACATATCTCAAATTGTTCTAATTTGTGGGATGAGACCACCCGTTTATGATGAGAGTTTCTGTTAAACTTTATAAAGATTAAAGGGAAATTCACCTTTACCTGCAAAATGCTGCTGAGAAAAGTCCTTCAGTTATTTAGCTCACACTGATTTAAACATAAATACCAATAAATGAATCAGTGCTGCACGTTTCAAAAGCATGACAAACAGCAGACTCCAGAGTGGTCATACGGCTGAATTATCACCATTAGACCATCGCTGCACATTAGGGGAAATAATTTACAGGACAGCCTTAGTTTCAGCTCTGTGCAACTAATATAATGATGATTGAAAATAAAAAAATGACTTTTGTTTCAAAAGATCAACATGATACTTTATTATCTATTATCCTGTGTGCAATTATTGATGAACTGAACATACACACTTCTTTATTTGAGGTTTCATTTGATGAATTACACAAAAAAGTCTCCTCAAGTCTAAACTTGAAAATGCAGGCAGCGTGGTGCAGTGCAAGAAGCTGAAGTAAGTTTACATAATTGTTAATTTCAGGATTTAACTCTTTGTGCTGTTATTGTTTCAGAAGGACTGACAGTCAGGAATCATAATATGTAAGCAGCCACATGAACGTACACATTATAAAAGCAGGGACGGGAACAGCAGCCTGCTGTTGTGGCATAATCGTTGCTCTTGTAGGTGTTCAGAAGCCCCTCCCCCACCGCACGCACACACACACACACACACACACACACACACACACACACACACACACACACACACACACACACACACACAC
>NW_005187633.1:169183-179518 GCF_000239375.1 Pundamilia nyererei | reverse complement strand
CACACACACACACACACACACACACACACACACACACACACACACACACACACACACACACACACACACTAATCACAGCTTGGTACAGGTAGTGAGGCTTTGGGACTACTGGTGATTGAGCCTCCCTGGTGGATTGGAGCAGGAATCTGACAGACTCAGATAAAAGGCTGTTTGGAGTTGCCTGCAGCATCAAACAGCATCAGCCTCCTCCCCCCACTTCTCCTCCTTACCATCACCTCCCCTCTCTTCACTACGCCTCTTTTGGTTTACTCTGTTGCCATGGCTACGCTCAGCCGGAGCCGTCATGTTGCGGAGGAACCTGTCAGGGTGCCGCTCTCAGATCACCTGATGCGGGTCGCCTCCACTGGTGGCCTCTTTCACATGGTGTCATCGTTCAATTTGGCTTTGATTAAGTCTGCTCTCCATAGCGAGCTGCGGCGCAGGAGTGCAGTCGCTCTATTTCTTTGGTAAATGTTGAGCTTGTGCAATTTTGTTGACCTGGTGTTTTGGAGAGAACACTTTGAAACAGCAGGAAAAAACCATAAATACAGCTCTCGTAGGAAATTTCCACATCTGTGAAGAGAGTCTAGTCAAGGCAGCATGATGTGAGTGGAGGATAGGTAAACATTACCTGTTAGGAGTCACGCCGTGGGGATGGGTGGGCTCTTCTGCATGAATGAAAACAGTAGTAGGTGGGATACAAGACTGATCCCAAACTCACATAAACCTGAATTCTTCCTGTGAGAAACCCATTACCTGCCACTCTGGATGCTGTGCTTTTCATAATGTGCTGTCCAATTTGCAGCCAGTTAACTCTGTGTGTGTGTGTGTGTGTGTGTGTGTGTGTGTGTGTGTGTGTGTGTGTGTGTGTGTGTGTGTGTGTGTGTGTGAGGGGCTATACATATGCTGAATCTACAGGCAGCACTGAAATGTTTAGCCTGGTTGATATTTGCTTTTACATGCGAATATATGCATGTATGAATAAATGAGTGAGTGAATGATAGAGGAGAGGTGGTAGCCGAAGTTTTGCGAGATGATGGGAGGATAGATAGATAGAGAATAAGAGAGAGAGAGAAAATGAGCATTGTCAGGATCTAGAGAGGCTGGGACACAGATAGGGAGATGAATGGGGCTGAGAGCAGGAAAATTGGACAGGGGACGGGGAGTGAATGAAGATAGAGAATGGCTCGAGATATCAGGAGACAGAGATTGTGAGCTATGTGCAGGTAATAAACAAGGCAGAAATAGATAGATATCTCCTGAGAGGAAAAAGAAAAGTGTGTGATTGCGGGCATTGGGGTAGATGTTTGGAGGAATTGTTGCTCCCAAAAGACCAAAAAACCAAAGGGAAGAAAGAGAGGGCAGAATGGCGAGGAAAACTGGAAAGAGTGTGAATAATGACACAAGCCAGAAAGATTTGGATGAACATGCTGTACTTAGTCTTACTTGGCCAGCTGAGATGATGTGTATCCCTGCTAAGCTCTCCTTTAGGCAGGCTTAGATCTCATCAACTCACTCCAGGTTGGCACCAGTTTCAAATGCTGCTGCAGAGCTCTGGATTAACTATACAGCCGTCACTCAGACACTTAAACAGGGTCTGGAGAGGCTTATTGCATACTCCCCCCCACCACCCCACAGCGCTCCTCACCCACCCACAGTCACTGCATCCATCTCCATTTCAAGCGACTTGCAGAAGGACTTCATTATAAAGCTGTCTGCCGTGGTCACCTACAGTCGTGCTAATTGTGCCATGATTTTTAAAAGAGGTCAGATGAGCAGGTCCCTCCTGTCCTCCCACTTACTTCCACTGTAACTTATTCCAGGCCTCTGTAGTGTTTCTTTTTTTATTCTGGTGCTCTTCCACAGCTTCTCGTGCCAAATCCCCCGCCTCCCCCCTCTTCTTCTCTGGCTGGATCTTAGGCTTTCATATTTGGAGGCCCTGCAATCGATACGGGCTGTCTGTGATTGGGTTGCCTTGTGTGATTCATTTCTGTAACCTTGGTGATGGTTTGATGTAGAGGCTGCACCCATGTCCATATTATGACTCACTGAGCGCGTGTGGAGAGGAGAGGCAGGTCAAGGGAGATATTGATTGGCCCTTCACTTTCCCTGCCCTCTCTGCTCACCCCTCCATCTGCTTTTTCTTTATCCATCTTTTTTCTCACTTGCAGTGCTGCCTCGACAGTTTAACCATAATTCGAAATGACTTTGTTTTCTCAAGAAATTATTATTTAACCCTAAATGTTCCCTTGGGTGTTAACATTTATCAATTTTCTTCTCTCTCTCTCTTCCTTTCTCCTATTTTTCTTTCTTGTTGCAGAATTCTATCAGGCACAATCTGTCGCTGCACAGTCGCTTCATCCGGGTGCAAAATGAAGGGACGGGGAAGAGTTCCTGGTGGATGCTCAACCCAGAAGGCGGGAAGATGGGAAAGGGACCGAGGCGACGTGCATCTATAGACAATGGCACCCGCTACCTGAAGACGAAGGGTCGCATCAGCCGGAAGAGAGCAGGGGCCATGGGGCTCCAACGAGGACAAGGTCAGGGAGCTGGACCAGCGATGCAAGGCTCCCCAGAGCACGGCAGTCCAGCGGCGAAAGGAGGTGTGGGCATAGGTGGAGAGGAGTATGATACTTGGACAGACCTCCATTCCCGGACGTCATCTTCTGGCTCCACGTTGAGCGGCTGCCTATCTCCAATCCTAGCTGAGGCCGAGGCTGATGAACCAGAGGAGGGTGGGCTTTCCAATTCAGCTTCCCCAAGAATATACCCAAGCCCCACTAGCACGCGTTCCCCAGCCTTGGGCACTGGAGGCCACTGTCCCACGGTGGAGTTGCCTCAGCTGACTGACCTGACTGGGGCTATCAGTCTAGATGAGAGTGGCTACCCCCAGCCACCACAAATTAAATGCAATGGTTATCCCTATGTGCCTGGACCCAAGGCAGAGGGCTCCTACTGTGCGCCAATGTACGGGCAACCTTCTATGGGCATGCTGCGCCACCACACTCCCATGGAGACCATCCAGGAGAACAAGCCAGTCAGCTTTCAGCGCCCAGTGAGGGGCTATTCAGAGAACAATGCCCTGCAGAGTTTGCTCACTGGAGGTCCTCGATATTGCAACAAAGACACAGTCCTGAGCCAAGGACGGGAACCACACACATTAATGACACAGGGAACCAATGGCATTCACAGCCAGCACAATCAGAATCGCAGCCACAATCAGAACCACAGCCAAGAGCATGCTCGCAATGCAAGTCTACACAATGACCATGACCAGAACACAACTCACCATCAGAACCACAATCAGGGTCACAAACACCAAGCCTGCCTCGACTACGCACACAGTCACAAGCCCCACCCGGCTCACGACTACGGTTCGAGTCATGATCACAATCACAGTAAAGTAAATCCTAGCCATGATCACAACCCTCACTCCACGCAGAGTCACCTGCACAACCACAATCCCCACAACCCTCATAACCCTATGCATAGCGGGCCTCACCATCAGGCCCTTTCCCCGAGAGTGAGCACTGACATCCTGCAGCCCTACAGTCTCAAGACCTCTAACCACTATGGACCCCGTCCCCACCTCCCAACATCCCCTTCTCTGCCCCCGAACCCTGCCGGCCTTATGGGTGTTCCCCAGGACCCCTGCCGCCTGGCATCCGCACCTCACCCTCGTCATCAGCCTTACCCTGGAGCTCACCATCAGGGTATCACTGACTCCTGGCATGGGTTCTACCCCAACAATCACCAGTCAGGGAATGCTGGTTTCCAACCTCAAAACTCCCAGAGTAGAATGGCTGCTGACCTGGAGATGGAGAATGTCCCTAATAGTCTAGACTGTGATGTGGACTCTATCCTGCTCAGTGATTTTATGAATACAGAAAACATGGACTTCAACTTTGACGGTTCTCTGTCCCAGGGAGTGGGGATGGGGATGGGCATGAGTCTAGGGGCTTTTGCATGCCCCCCGCCTTCACACAGCAACCAGAGCTGGGTGCCAGGGTGAACTTACGCCCATACATACAGACTCGTGACCAGAAAGCTCATTCCCTGGGCTGGGCTGCTGTTTGGCTGTAGCCTTGGACTGACTGACTGACTGTGATTCTGTATCATCATTTTGTTTTCTGGGGACTCCCCACACTCCGATGTTGTGCTCTTTCTCTTACTTAAAAGCCTTCTGTCGCCATATCGAACCTGCCCCCAGTTAGCACAGTGCTAAAGCAACCCCCGCCTTTCATTTTTTATATTTTTATTCTCTAATCCCAAGCTCATTCTGCCTGTCCCTAAGCTTCCAAGCACTTTATATCCATCTTTTCATACAACAGCAGTAACACAGAGCCCAGGCAAAGTCATGTTGTGTGTTGGCTTAATGTATGCAATCCACTTTACAGTATTAAAGGAGGCGTTGTTCTTGACTTGAGAACATGATCAAACAGCTGCATAAATGTCTTCAGTGTGGAGGTGCTCTCAAATCGGGGGTTAAAAGTCAAGGGAAGGCTTTGAAGTTTAAAGAAAAAAGGTTTTTAGAAGAAGAGGGAATTTGCAGGTATAGAAGAGGGGAACTCCAGGGTGATTGCGACTCGTCTTCTTCAGGTGGACAACGGTGTTTCGTTTCAGGCTCGGCACAGGAGGACAGGCGTCCATTAGGCAACGCTCAGCACTGAAATGCAACGTCCCTTCTTTAATCTCCAAAGTAATGCCAGAGTGATGCATCACTATTGCAAATCTAATGCGCCACTCTATAGTTTTTCAACCTCCCCCTTTCTCTTCAACTCTGGACACATTGGCTTAATGTGTTTTGGCAAAAGTGATGATTAAACTCACTCTGCACTAAATGGGCGAGGGATTGAAATGGGTGATTTTTGAGGGCGGGGGTGGGGTGGCATTGAAGGGGGATGATAGGAGAGAAGAAATGCAAATATTCCCTCTGTGTCTCTTCTTCTCCATTTAGTGGATTTATGTAGCTTTCCCCATAATGAAATAAGCAACGATCGCGGCCTGCTGTGCATCCTTAGGGGCTCTCTGATTGGCCTGTGCCTCATCGCCTCGGCGTGGCACCTTCACCGACTGACCCGAGAATACCTTAGTGAGCAAGTGTGGTCAGGCCAGCATGTTGATGGAGCTGCTGTCCTCAGACCCCAGGTAACCGTGTGTAATTCACTAACACCCAGGTTCAAGCCCACTATGTGCTTTTACTCCTGTGAATTGCTCACTGATGAACACCGTCAGCAGATTACTATTTGGTGCTATCTCTTCTTCCCAGGCTCCCTCCTATCGCGCCGCCCCATCCCGAGGTTACTCGGAGGGTAAACAAGAGTAATTAACCGCCAAACAAGATGGATGATTTATGCAAGTGTGTGTATTCGCTCATTGGCACAAAGTCATAATTCTCTGCACCTCCCACAAAGCACAAGCAGGGCGTATTTTGAGAGGTGGTACCCAGCGACGAGGTAGAGCGGCTGGCAAACGGTATGCTCGCAATGTCCTTCAAGAATCCTCTTTACAAGACTCCCATCCCGGCCATAGCTTTACTTTGCTGTTGTCTTTTCTTGTGCTTGTTCTGTGATCGTGCAGTTGTCTGTCCTGTTTCGGTACAGCGTGGATAGGAGCTTTTGTGTGCATTTTATTTTCTTTGTTCGCAGTGGGGAAAACAGGAAAAGGGTGGCAATTGCCAGCCCTCGTGCTGGCAACTGTCCCCTTCAAGATAGAGAGAATAGGGACAAGAGAGGGAAGGAAGGTAGATGGATATCAAGAGATGCTAAGAGGGAGGAAAAGAGCTGAATGAGGAGGTAGGATCTCTAAGACCGTAAGAGATTTTCTAGCTTGGAATTGGCTGTTTCAATCAGGCCAAATGTCAAGTGCTACTCAGCTAGCTGTAGCGAGCTTTGACCAGAAAGCCACTTCTCCCTGGTGATCAAGGACAATGACGGGTATTTCCATGCACATTTCTTTTGATTTTTTCATTCCTTTTCAGGAGTTAAGATAACCCATTGTTGTAATTCAACTGTAATTTGTTCTCTGGCCTGTGTGCAATTGTGTCAAGCTTGTCGTGGGTGTGCGAGCGTGTATCACAGTGATGTACAAGAACTGATTAAGGGAATATTATTGAGAAATAACTTGCCCTGGTGTTGTCTATGCCTGGCTGAGTGCACCAGATAATATATACAGTTTATATTTATTGGTTAGGGAGCTGGGTCTACGGAGGACCAGACCCCTCACTTCCCTGTTTCCTTGATGACGAAGAAGTGGAAAGCTATTTCAGTTTGACGACATTTCGTTATGTACATAATCTATATTGACAAAATTGTATTATAATTTTTTTGCAAATATCAATTTCTTTTCTAAAATGATGTATCTGCTCTTCTGGTGACTGTAAAATAAAAAATACAACCCTTTTTGTTTTGTGTCTCTGTGATTCGATTGGACTAGTTTTACATGTTTAGTTCTAGTTTGTGTTCACGCTTTTCCAAGATTAAAAAAATAAAATATAAAGTCATATAAGATCAAGAGTAATTCACTGGCTGGAGATTTTTGATGATGCCAACAGAACTCATATAGGAAAATCTAATTTCAGTGACTAACTGTGAATATTAACAATGTTAATACTAACAATGTTAATACTAATAATGCAATATTAATATTATCAAGTCAACAAATAATTATGCAAAGAAAGCAGAAATTATAATGCTATAAATACTTCAGTATGTTTGAGGTATTTCTAGGTGATTATTTTATTTTCAATAAAACAAGCTGACAAAAGTAAAGAACCTCTTTTTACTCTGATCCAAATAGTTAAAAATGTTATAGTGAAAGTGTATAAATGAAGGTGAATGTATAAATGGTAACTGTGTTGACTCCCACTTTGGATTCCTTTGAAGTTACAAAATTAGCATTTTGGGTTTTTTGGAGCCAGAAATGACCTTAGAGTGATGAAAGAAAGTTTAAATTTATTAGCTGGCGTGGTCAGCAAGTTCCCTTTAAAAACGGTGAAATGCACAGACAACAATGTGACAGACCTGAAGCACAAATTCTTCATTTCATTTCATTTCAATTCAATTTTATTTATTTAGTGCCATACACAACAGTTTTCTCAAGGCACAAATATAATATGAAAACATGTTACTACAAAAGATGTTCACGTGATATTAAAATATGACAAATTAACGCCAATAAAACAAAAAAGCGCAACTAAAAAGTGCGTTGCATTGTGCCGTGCATTATTAATGATGCACGCTGTTTGAAAATTAATGACAAAAACTTCAGTAAAAGTGACACTTATCTGAAGACGCGTGACCTCCACGAGCTTATCTGAGAAACATTGAGCGTTTCCCAGGCCAGCTGATGGTCAGGTCTACGGGCTTCCTCCCAGAAGGACATGGCTGGAACACCCACGAGGTGACTGCCTCCAGTGTTACTGGAAGACAGAATAACTGTCTAGTTGTACACCATGTTTCTACGCTTTCTAGGTCAGAGCACAAAAACCTTGGTTTTACCACATAATACAGCCTTAACATTAGTCAGGTAATCTGTTAAAATAGTCCAAAAGGCAATGCACACGCTCACAACATCCAGATGTTTTTCTTTCCAAGCTCCTGATGACCTGGGTGATTGAGAACCTTTGCAGACAATCCTTGGACTCATTGTCAGACCATACTGAATACCTCTGGGAATTGCTTGAATGAAAGTTCAGTAAAATTGACTAATCCACCACATCATTTTTTCAGTTTGATTTTTGGGGTATCTAAGAATTCAGCTCTCTGTAGGATAATAACCGTTGATTCTAGTGTTAAAGCCAACAAGTGGCAAAAACTGCAGTTCTGCTTTTTGCCACTTGGCAGACTCCAAAAATCCTCATACTGTAGACTCTTATCTTAAAATCTCTAAATTTAAAGGACTGAAAAATATAGTTACAGGCTGATATACAGTAAAATGTGGTTTTTGCTTACGTTGGTATTTTCCTTTCCAAGGTTTCCAAAGTTTCAAGTTTTCAGGTGAACCCATTGTGAGACATCTTGATGCTCAATCATCCAGATAAGTAAATGTCAAAAAGCTGCTTTTGTTCATCTGGATGTTTTCAGTGGGAGACTTCTTCAGTCTCAGCTGACTGCAGGTTTCCAACCTTCCAACAGTTCGTTTACACAATGACTGAAGCTAGCACCACTGAATGAACACCCAGCCCCACCCTATCATGTGACTTACTGAGAACAGGTGGCCCAGGATGTGAGTAGACGTTAAGGAAGGGATCTGAAAACTGGATTATAGATGACAGACAGTTGGCATCGTAAGCCACCGCCTCTGTTCAAAGATGGTCGATAGGGTGGGGCAAAGTCTCCAAACGGGTTCACCTGAAGCCTTGGCTGATTGTGACCCACACTGTGATTAGGCAGAGGATCAATAGGGGGTCCAGGACCTCTTAGGGACACTCCAATTGGGCTTAAAATCTGGGGCTCTTCACCAATCGCTCCTAAAACTGAAGAAGCTTCTCAGATGAAAAGTCTTCAAGAAACTTAAAGTCCAGACACTTTTCTTTCCAAGCTCAGGTCCAAGGATTTCATCCTAATACCCAATTGGCAGTCATTTGGCTGTTGCCACGACTGTAGAGGTCTATTTGTCTCTCCATGGATGTGTCTCTGTAGACATCACTGACCCACCAACAGACAGGGCATGTTGAAAAATGTTACGGGCAGCATAATGTTCTCCGCAGCTTCTCCACACTCTTTTACATCTGTGACATGTGGTCAAGGTGAGCCCCCTCTCATATGTGAAAAGCCAGGTGGGGGGTTCCAGTGGTAGACCTGACAATTCAGGTGTACTACAGCAAATGCTAATGGGGCTCCATGGTACTAGGCAGTGAGCACAGGGTCCACTAGAGGGCGTCTGACCCTCAGGACACCCTCATGGTGTTTATTTCTGATTGGTCAGAGACATTAACACCAGTGCCTGCTGGAGGTCACTTTGCAGGTCTCTGGTAGTGCTCCGTCTGTTCATCCTTTCACAAAGGAGCAGATACCAGTCCTGTCCAGCTCTCCCACAGTAAATCACTGTCTCCTGAAATCTCCACCATGACGTAGATACTGTGCTTGGCACCAAAAAACAGGTGGCTCTAAACTTTTTTTTCATGAGCTCAGTACCTTGGGTGGGTAGGGTAGGCATGGGTGGCTGTAGCTCAGGCACTAGAGCAGGTCATCTACTGATCGGAAGGGGGCTTCCCCTAGTCTGCATGCAGAATATCCTTGGCCAAGATACTAACCAAGTTGCTCTCAGATGCATCCATTGGAGTATGAATGTGTGTGAATGTTAGAAAGTTAGAAAGCACTAAGAAAAATGTGCTTGAGTGAATGGGTGAATGCACAAGTTGGGTAAAGCGCTTTGAGTGCTCAGGATTGAGCAGAGCGCTACATAAGAACCAGTCCATTTACCTTCAACAGTTTCTAATGGAGAGAAGGAGAAGATGGAATGCTGAGGCAAGAATGGAGCAAGTACAAAAACCTCCTGAGAAAAGAGTGGGAGGTTACATTTAACTGTAGTTACAGACAGACTGGAAGAAGCCCAGGAACAAGAAACAAAAGCCACGTTATTCAGAGAGGTTTGAGGGCATCTGACTGTTTGGGTTTTCTCTGTGAGCTTTAACTTGGCCAGATGGTGGATACAAACCCAGGATCTTCTCGCTATGAGGCGGTGGTGCTAACCACCACACCAGCATGCTATAGAGCTAGTTTATAATATTTGTTTTTGTCCTTTTTGCCCTCAGTTTTAGCTGTGGTAAGAGTTGCACTATAAATACAAGCCATTGTTTCCAGATTTGGAAACAGGCAAAGGGTGACAATTGCTCTCACTCGTCTCATTAGACATGAGTGTTCAGATTATTGGCGAATTTTTAAATGAGCCGAGAGTTCACTGCTTCGTCAAAGTTATAAACTGAAAATGACTGAACCTAATACACTGGGGGGAAAATCTCTTTATCCTTGAAGAATTTACAATTTGCACAAAGTCAGTCTATGAACTATGATAATAGCAGTAAGATAATAATTTTAATATTCACTTGTTTCTTACTTCATCTCACTGAGTGTTGATGTTTTGTTTCCACAGATTAGCCATTAGCTTTGTGAATGCAAGGACTCATATATAATAGGGGTGGGGAAAAAAATCGATACTGTGTAGTATTGTGATATTTTGTTTGCTAATAATGTATCGATACAGGGACAGCACAAATCGATATTTTGTAACAAAAAAAGTTTTTGTGGACTGGAACTCTGACTTCAGAGCATGTTGATCCTTTTTCTGAGCAACAATCCTGACATTCCTTCACTGTCCAAATGTGTTTAACTT
>NW_005187633.1:161518-168961 GCF_000239375.1 Pundamilia nyererei | reverse complement strand
AGTTGGACTAGACTGTAATACAAACCGTTCAGTTTGTCAACAATAAAACTGACTGAAATGAGAGAAAGACTGAATGTGAGACTTTGATATTAGATAAAATGAATATTGATAAAGTTTACCTTTATGTACAGAATCTGAATATCGCAAAATATTTTAAAAAATTGCAATAATGTCGTATCGTGCGTTAAGTATCGTGATAATATTGTATCGTGGGATATATGGTGATTCCCACCTCTAATATATAACTGAAAGGACAATAAAAATAATTTATTAAGTTGCAGATGCAATCATATAGTGAAAGAACAATGGAGGAAATATTTGCATTTATTACTTAAAGTGGGACACTTTAAAACCTCTGACATCGGTTTTGTGACTAAAAGGGAATTTGTGCACGACTCCCTCTATGCATGTGTATGCACATGTGTGGGTGTGTGTGTGTGTATATGTGTGTGTGTGTGTTCTCAGTGGTGTATTTATTGTGCATGCGTTGTAATAAGGCTCGTTAGCAACCTGATGCCGTGCCACAGCTGTGTCTGTCCCAGCGGAAGCTTTCCCACCGAGGGACCGACTGCATCTGCATCTCCATACTGTGCAGCACACACAGACGTACACATGACTATATCCAGGTTTGAGCCTGCAGAGAAAAATGCAAAGCAAGACATAGTTAGTGGCAACTCACCTGACTAGACGGCTGATCTTTATACACCTGGGAAGATGGTGGCACCCGGCACCGAGACACACACACACACACACACACACACACACACACACACACACACACACACAGTCAGATGCCAATAACTGCTCTCCATCATTTCCAGCTCATGCCATTCTGTAAAATATGCCTCTCTCGCTGCTAGTTAGCTCATCTGGTAGAGGAAGGTTAGTGTGAGGCAGGATGCATAATAAGGACACGCTCCTGCTGCACTCCATGCAAATGTGAAACCTGACGTGTCAGAGCCTTGATGGATCTGTTCTGACAGACACGGTGACAGTGTGGTGACAGCAACTTAAAAACCTACCCTCCTCCCTCTCCCTCTCTCCATCCTCATATATATTTACAACCACAGCATCCTAATGCACTTTCCACCCTAATCTCCCAGTTTCCTTTGCAGCTAGTTTAGAAATGTCCTCATATTTCACAGAATATGGAATTTTGTGATCTGACAAAGGTTGTAGGCTGATATGGGAGCTCTGTACTAGCGTTTGATATCAACATAAAGTGTATGGTGCTGGAAAATATGCAAAGACTGTCACTAAAAACTGCAGACTAAAATTCTTCATTCACCCTGAGGAAGTACTTTGAAAATGATCACACAGTCCAGTGATGTAGTTTGTAGTTTGATGTAGTCAACTGCAAGTAAATTATGATAGAAAATAATGTTCTATTGTAATTACACTACAACGTATGCATTGAGTATATGTAAAAAAAAACAACAACAAAAGAACAAGACGGTTTTGTTTCATGAGAAAATATTTCCAAATAGATGAAAATATAAATACCACCAACATCAAAAAGCAAACACACATTTTTCTCAGATTATTATGACTACCTCTAGATCTGCAAAGCTTTAAAAAGATCCACCAATCAAATCTTACCATCTTGAAATTGACAAAAGTTGTGCCTGAAACCTGTATTCTCCAACAGCATGGTTGCAAGTATTTTCATGCTACAGATATGTCAATGGGCCTCCAGAGGACTTCAAGAGTTCAGGTATTTGTCGAGCTTTTTCAGTATTGTGATCAGTGTTGAGGTAGTTACTCAATACCCGTGTATTAAACATTACTCGTAACTTAAAAGTGATGCAGTATGGCTGGTGCAACTTTCAGTGATCGTCTAATCATACTGTCAGAAGGAACGTGGCTACTGAGGCCCGAAAACTAACTAAAAATGTAAATAAAAGTAAAACGTGCAATCAACCATAACCTGTGTCTGTTGTGCTGGGACCTGTAGTAATATTGGCTAATGTTACTGTGATGCCCAAAATTCCAGTGCGACATGCTGGACCTGCAGCCAATGTAGCTGTTGTGTTGGAGCACATGGTGGCAGAGCTGGTATGTGAGGTAGGCAACCATCAGGAGCAGGCAACCACCTACCAGCAATCACTCGAGAAGCTAGAGACACAGGCTGAGTGCCAGATGCAAGTTTTGGAGAACCTGGTTGCTCAGTCTGGGTCCTCTCCTGCACCATCTCTCTCTCTGGCCCTCAGTTACACTGCATGGGATCGGGGAAGGGGATGAGTCTAAGTGTTGTACAGGAAAAGAGCTCACCAAGTTGCTGGTGCCAAAAAGCTATCAGGAATTACATTTCCAGGCAGCTCATTGTAACATGACGGCTGGTCAAAGCAAATAAAAGCAAATTATGGCTCAATTCTGTTGGCCCAGAATGGCCCATTCCAAGATAGCCTTTGGATCCATCGCCATTACTGAAGGTCCTGTTTGAATGTGATGGCATAGACCTTACCGAGCAATTTCACCAGAGTGCATGTGGACATCACTTTCAATTAGTTTGAGTGGATTATGCAATGCAATATCTAAAACTGTGCCACTGAGCAGCATTTCTGCAAAGAGTGTGGCAAAGATGCTGTTTTTGGATCAATTCCTGACTTGGCGTCCCAAAAAAAGATAGTAACCAGGGGACTTTGTTTATGTTTTGCACTTTAAAAGGACCAGTGTCTATCACACAGACTAAAAGGTTAGTGATGCAACTGAATAAATCTCTAAAGTTTTTAATTTGCAAGTTCATTCACAAGGATGAATGCAACTGGGATTAGTGGTTAGACCCTTTGTTATTTGCTGTGCAGAGGAGCCCCAGACATCCACAGGATTTTGAAACTCACCCTGGTTCGGTAACTCGAACATAAGAGACAGTTAGTTAAGAAGTAATTGGCTGGTATGCTGGAGATGGTCTAATACACTCCCAAGACTAAAATGGAGGTGAGGCAGTTCATGGGGCTGGCTTGTTATTCCCACAGGTTTGTCCCCAACGTTCCCGTCCCAAACTAACTGCAGCTGAGCAATCTCTTAACCGACCTCCTGAAAGGGAGCTCCAGATCTGGTCCAGTGGATGGAGCAGTGCCAGGCGGTGTTTGCCTGACTTCTCCCTCATTTTTGTCCTCTGCCTGAATCACCCGCTGGAATCTGGCTCTCCAGCCATTTAGGTTCAAGGTGATCCATAGGGTGGGGGCACAGATGGTCATTGCCGAGTTCTTCTCCCAACCACAACCTGTATCATGCTGGAACCTGCAGTAACCTTAGCTAGTGTTACAGAACACAAAGCCAAGAACAAGGATGAAAACCAGTCCAAAGAGACCTTAAAGTGATGTCCGGAGTAATTAAACCTATGCTGTCATTATTCTCTCCCATCTCCCTTTTTTCCTTCCCACTGTTGCTCGGTTAGATTGTCTAATTGCTGGGGTTTTACAGTTTCAGGGGTTAACCTTACAATAAAAAGCACCTTGAGGCAACTCCTGGTATGACTTGGCACTGTATAAATAAAACTCAATTGAATTTAATTGAATAGTCAAACTGTGATTCGTGTCTCTGTTCGATGTGCTCCGTGGGAGCAGACACCTGCAAGACAATGGCAAGTCTGATACTTTTGTGCCAGTGAGAGATACTGCTGTCCCAAATAAGGAGACTACTCTCTGAAACCAGGGGTGGCCATTTATTTTCCCCAAGGGGCCACACGACAAACTGGCACTACTGAGGTGAACTAAATTCTCCTTAAAATGATTTTTATTATTTCTCTTTATAAGCCATTACTGGTACGAGCAGACATTGAGTTAGGCGATGAGAATGTACGGTAAAAATGCCAGGATTCAATCACGATTTCATTGACTTCCCTGAAAATACAAACTCTGAATCATCTAGTATTGCTATTCTGCTTGTAGTACTTGATCTACTGCTTTTCCAGTTTGTTTTTTCTTATTCAGTAAAAGGAATCCAGCTTGTTTTGGTCTTAAACAAGTGAATTAAAGTCAGGTTCAGTGTCACAGTTTCTCCCACTGAAAAATTTATGTCCAGATTAACAGAATCTACTTTTTGGGGTCTGAGGTGGAAATTTGAAAAGTCACAAATTGAAAAGTTAAATCAACAGCAAAAGCTCTGTTTTCCATTCTCCATGTATGAGCTCTGGCATGTCCGCGTCCTTTTCACAAACCTTTAACCTTTTGAATTTCCCTTCGACCTCATGCAGGCTGGTCAGCGATGGTCACATGGGGCTGTACAAAAAAACAAAACAAACGAAACCCTTTTATCACAGTATCTTATCATCAAATTTGGCTTCATATACAGGAGATAAAATTTAACACTGGTGGTCAGCAGAGGACAACGAGTACAATAACCTGACATGATCCATTCTCACTGGCCTCCTGACCTCATGCAGCTCCCAGAGAGCCATGGGGAAGGGCTGATGGCTCTTCCTGCTGGTGAGTGTGTTGAAATGTGCTCACTGCTGTGGTTTATTACAGCAGAGCTTCCCCTGGGATTCAGCTGATGGCCAACATCAAAGCTGCGCCTGGCATATTAGAACAGCGAGAATGTGGGTGGAGGTCATCTCCAATGAATTCTGCCTCATATATGGGACAAACGCCTACAGCACGTTGCAAAAATGCTCATTATCAATTCATGGAGCCACTGAACACTCCCGTCTCTCTTCAAATTCTCTTTTTTCCATCTCTTTAAAGAGAACTGAGGGTTTTTTTTCTTCTTTTTTGAGCATGAATTTCAACAATTCAAACTTCCGCTCAATGACAAGCTACGAGTCCCACGCTGGAAAAAGGTCCCATGTGTTTGAAGCATCTAGGCTGCTCCATCTTTTTGATCAGCAGCTCGGCTGTGCATTCTGCAGATCAGAAAGTGGATCAGAGGCTCCCCGGGGACCGCCATTTACGCCTGCCACCAGCGGAGGATAGAGAATGTAATTAAGAGTTTGTTAAGATGCCCAAATTCCTTCTCATTTCCACCCACCTCCCTCTATCCACCTCCCATCCTCCTTCCCCTGCTCCCAGTAGCTCTGATCTCGCCACAGATTAAACCTCTCATTCCCTGAGAAGACGGAGCCGTGGAAAGGAGCTGCATCTCCAGCCACATGGGCTGATTATCTTTAAGAGTAATTAGTGAGTGTGACAATTCCAGAGACGAGGCCCTGTATCGACTTAATGGAGATGGATTATTGTGAATGTGGTGTAAACAGGCCCTCTGGAAGGCATAGGAAAGAAGAGTGCATGTGTGTTAATTGTCAGTGTCACTTATTCTTTATGTGTCTTTATGTGGTTGTTAGTAATTACTGTTCATGTATGTTTATGTATAAGTGTCAGTCAGTCGACAGGCGACTTTAAAGCACCGCGAGGCAATAATTATCCCCTCAATAATCTGCAGCTCAAGCTCAGTACGCACTGTGAGATTTGATTCTGAATGCTAATTGATGCTGAAGTTGATTGTTACGTGTGTGGGGGAGGCAGACAACTTGAAAGCTCATTTTTCATTCACAGAAATGTGTCTGGGTCAGTCAGTAGAAAAATATAATTCATATTTTATTAACTTTGCTGATGATATTACAGGAAAATAAAAGACACATTTAGGTAAAGTGAGTTTTACATACATGTTGTTAATAAGCAATGCCCTTTGTTAGTGCTCCTTCTCCTCTTCCTGTCATCTCATATATTAAAGGTAAAACAGTTTCACAGTCTGAGGAGGAGTAATAGAAAAACCTAACAGAAGAGATGTTGCTGTGTGAGCCAGCAGAGGAAAGACACTGGGTCCAGTCTTGCTATTGGGGTTCCTTGTAGCTGACATGAAGTTGGTAGTAAGTGATGAGAATGCAGTATATTGTACTGGTTTCCTCCTGTGGTTGTAACCTGCAGATTTCATAGTGAGATGATTGTTTTTAGAGAAAGATTGTAACTGTTATTTCCTGCCTGCCTCACTCCTTCTATTCAGCAGATGCTCTTGAACGTTGTCCTGTACTCTATCACCCCCCCCCCCCGCAGTAACCTCTGATCTGTGGATTAGCTCCACCCTGTTAATTTCTATTTAAATGGTGCCACATTTGTAAAGGAAGTGCATTTGTGGTTTGAGCAGCAGAGCTGAGTATGTTGGGTGCGAGTATTAGAATTTCCACTTAATAAAAAATATCTAACAAACAAAGACCAGTATGTGGTGTGTGTTATCTGGCTTCATGGACAGATAGAGCTGGGTGTCATCAGCATAGCAGTGTAAATGTATGCTATGTCTTCTAATGATGCTGCCTAAGGGAAGCATGTATAATGTAAACAGAATTGGTCCTAGCACTGAACCCTGTGGAACTCCATAATTAACCTCAGTGTGTGAAGAGGACTCTCCATTTACATGCACAAACTGGAGTCTATTAGATAGATATGATACAAACCACTGCAGCACAGTACCTGTAATACCTACAGCATGTTCTAATCGCTCTAATAGGATATTATGGTCGACAGTATCGAACGCTGCACTGAGGTCTAGCAGGACAAGCACAGAGATGAGTCCACTGTCAGAGGCCATAAGAAGATCATTTGTAACCTTCACTAAAGCTGTTTCTGTGCTGTGATGGTCAATTCAGATCAATTGGAGAAAAAGAATCTAAATAAATATCAATAGTATTAAAAGTAGCTGTACATACTATTATATCTGTGAGGTTCTGAATCATTTGTTTCTCTAATGGTTAAAGTTAAGTCATTCCTAGTTAAGGTTAAAGGAATGGTTGGCCTGACTGCAGTGCTGAAGCGAGTGGCTCCAGCTGAGTGTCGCCTGTAAGCGTAACAACAGAAATTAACTAAGGTTTCTACGATGGGAAAAACAGACACAAAAATAAGTAAATAAGCTCAGGTTTTTCTTAAACTTGAATGTATTATCTTATACAGACACACATATTTTCATGGCTTGTAATGCTCAGCGCAGTTCTGTCTGTAGCCACACTCCACTGCTGGCTGTTTTCATGTTGAGTCCATGTTGAGATGGTTAAACAAGAAGGAGAGAAAACAGATCGATGAAAACTACATCAGATGTTGGAAAAGCTTTGAGTGAAAGTGTTGGTGTTGGTGGAGTGAAGATCAAACTGGGCAAACATGAGTGATGTCATAACTGCTCACAAAATACCACAAAAGTGCAGATTTTTAAAGTGATTCACTGAGATTGATATTGTAAGCACATCTCCAGCTGTGAGCCAAACCAGATAAAAATACTGCTGTGTGATATCAAGACTGTAATCAGAATACATATTAGTTACAGGGACCGGATATTTTTCACATTTTTAAGATTTGCTGTGCTGTGATGGTCACCCAGGCATCATAGTTTGAAATAATAACTAGCAAATGAAGTCATAATCACAAGTAACACACATGTAGTTGTATTATGAGTGTGTGCTCTGGCTGGTTTATCCAATTGGCATTGCCCGTTTTTGAGAAGAAGTCTCTGCTTGAC
>NW_005187633.1:142832-149806 GCF_000239375.1 Pundamilia nyererei | reverse complement strand
AATTTGTGTGGCATCAGATTTGATGCAGAACAGCTGATTGTTCTGTAAATAGTTTGAAATGTTTATTAAAAAACACCTTGGCTGCATTTTTAGGTAAACAGCTGCTAAAAACTTTGTTGTTTGCAAAACTCAGTAACTTTTTTGAAGAAGTAACTATATAATTAGTTACCCAACATTGGTCATTATTTACTGTATTCTGCAGACAGATTTACAGACTCTCTCCCAGACCACAGACTCAGAATACAGTCAGAGCTTTATAAAAAAGGAAAAAAAAGAAAAGAAAAGAGAAGAAAGACATTTTTGTTTTCAAAATTGGAGTTGAAGTTATTTTTCCTTCCAATAGTGTTAACATGCTGCACAGGACAGGAACAAGATTTTTAAATTTTCATTGTAAGTGGGCTAAAGCAGTTAATTAAAAGTAGTCTCACATAAATGCTGTAATTTGATTACTTTAATAAACATGTGACTTGGATGGATTGGATGCTGGCGTGGCCACAGTGCACACGTCTGCTGTTGCTCACAGTGGTCCGAGGGACGCTCAGGGAGTTTGTGTGTTCGCTCAGACACGTGAAACATTAGAGGGAACATTGGTCCACACTAACGCGTTTTCGCCTGAAAACATCGTTTTCTCTCCCGTCCACACTGAGACGGCGTTTTCCCCAAGGAAAAACGCAGCATTTTGAAAACGCTCTCGAAAACGCATAATTTCAAAACCGAGCTGTCCCCTCACAGTGTGGATGATGACGCATGTTGGCCATGTGATGCAGTCATGTGACCAATTAAACAAAGATAGTGGAGGGCATTATACAGCTGTTGTTTTGTTTGATAGCCCTGTTAAAGATTAATCAGTCTGCACGGGCTCCAGAGAGCTTTTCTTCAAATTCTTTAATTCTCAATCGCTTTTGCAACTTTGTACTTTTGTGTTACTCACAGCAACAACTCCACCTCATTGTTAGTCCATTTAAAAAACTCGCTGCTTTTCCTCCACATTTTGCCGCCACGTTTCAAAGAGCCGGAAAGTAACTAAGCGGCAGACAAAAATGAGGCAGGTCGAATCTTCTTGCGTTTCACGCATGTGCAGGACTGGAACGTCAGCGTTTTCGGCTGTGTCAATGTGGACGCACAGCTCTGTGAAAACAACTGAAAACGCTAGTGTGGACGCGGAGCGTTTTCAGACGGAGACGCCGTTTTCAATTCTGTCCGGGCTAGAGTGGACGTAGCCTGACTCACAGCTATCTAAATGACTCCAGTTTGTACTCGGCCCTGAAGCACTTTGTATAAGCAGAGATGTCACGATCTCAGCATTTTGAGTTTTTGCTGTGGAGGTATAATTCATTCTTAGATTTTTAGATGTGGTTTATGTTCAAGCTCTTTCAGTATAATGTTTCCTTGTGCTTCTGATTTTCAGTTTGTGTTCATCTTTAGGTTATGTGACATTTAGTCTTATCCCCGTGTCCATCTAGTCCCTCTGTGCCATGTCTCGGTAGTGTGTCTGGTCTCCCCAGTCAGTCATGTCTCCAAGTCAATTTTTCTTCAAGTTCACGAGTCTTAGTTTGGGTTTCAGTGTGTATATTAGCTCCTATTTTATTTTGACAGTCTTGTGTGTTTGGGTTTGGTTCTACTTCCCCTGTGTCGTTATCCTGTGATTCCTGACATTACCTTTTATGCCAGCTCACCTTCTGACTCATGTTATGACTTTCGTATAGTTCATTTGTGGCGGGGGTGTGGTCTCTGGCTCTGCTGTAGGGGAGGGGTGGTGCTCAAGGGGCAGCGCCGAGGACCGGAGACGAGTGTGGAGTGTGGCAGCAGATGAAAAGCTGACTGCTCTGACAGAAGTCGGTGTCAAACCACATGTCGTGACCTTCCCCAGAGGCCTGGTTATGAACTAATCATCTGATTCAGGTGTGTTGACCCAGGGTGAGATCTGAACCTGCAGGACACCGGCCATCGAGGCCTGGAGTTCCCCTGGAGTCATAATTCAAGCTCCGCTTTCGAGGATGTTAGACGAAACCTAACATACAACAGCCACATCACAGTGTCAGACTGGACAGCAGGTAGACTGCATCTATCTCAGAGCCATCGTCTCCCCAAAACACTGTTTGTATTGTTTGGTAAAGGGGGCAATTTACGACAATTCCCAAAGTGTCAGCTGAGGCTTTTATTTTGAAATCTTACGATGCAGCTGTGGCTAACTCGAAGCAGTGTGGGTGATGTTGAACCAGGTGACAGACATCACATTTTTATATGATACTAACTGCCGTGGGTTGACCAGCTGATCCAAGGGAGCACAGCTTTATTGACTCAGATAGCTTCTTTGCTACTTTTGGGGTATTCATTAATTTCCTGATGTGCCACTCTTCATCATTTCCTTCGGACACACTTTCTACTCTATGTCAGTGGTGGTGTTCAGTATAATGACAGTGTGTCATTTTTTCCATGCCTCACTCCCTGCAGCCCGGGCATATGGCTGAAATATACTGCCCGGGGTTTTGCCCGGACACTGCTGTCCCTTCTCTGTAGGCCTTAGTTCCCTGGAGAAACAGGTGGTGTTGGAGAGCAGATGCTGGAAGCAGCAGAAATGGTCTTTCCTCACATGCAACCTTAATCGACCATCTCCTGCGTCCAGTCAGTCCAGTATACACACCAGTGCTTACCACGAGTCCTCTGAGGCCTTTCTTAGTTTCTACTCTTGCTCTTTGACACAGTGCTTTGCATGTTCAATGTAGCTGTGAGGTTATGGTCACAGTTTTATATGAATGGCCCACTGCTGAAGCATTCAGTAGAAATGCTCTGATCCTTCCAGTGCTGCACAATCTTTCAACAGCGACCAGACCTATACCTGCCTTTCAACTCCGGCTCTTTCATGTGGCATTCAAATGCTGAAAATGATTCGGTATTTTTAACTCCACTACCAGCAGCATGATTTCACAGATGTCACGTTTCAGATCTGAAAGAAATATCAGCTGCTAATATTAGGACAGTTGCTATACTTTTCATGCTCCACAGATGATGCATTCTTCTGACTGTATTTTGATTTTTTGTGCATGAATTGACATCTGGTACAGGTATTTGTGGTCCCCAGAGGTTATGATGTTCTGCCCGTTCCTCTGGTGCAGGGGTTCAGTACAGAGCTCTAGACCTTGAACAGAAGACGTCTCTGTGGTCTCCTTCTCTCACACATCTTCTGATTTTTTAAAAAGAATCGTGAGCTGACAACTGCACATAAAAATGAATAGAGGTCATTGGGGTAGGCATTGTTCATATACCAAACATAATATAAATCTATGATACGTTTTACATATCTCACATTTCAACCCTCATTTCTCGACATGCTGTAATGTTTGCTTAGAATATCAAACTGAAGAGTTTATTTTTATTCAGGAGTTTATGATTCTGAAGATATGAAGTTTTGCAACACTTTTCTGACATGCTCTCTGTCCTCATCCTTCCCTCCAGCCTCAGGACAGCCTTCATTTTCCTTCCTCTCACTTCCATCATCCTCTGTCTGCAGACAGACTCCTGCTTACAGCCTGATGCTGTTTGCAGCCTGTTTGATGGTTCGAGGCTGAAGAGGAACGCCATCATTTGAAATAATGGAGTAATTTTGATAACTGCTACCAGACTATGTTCAGCGTCTGTTATCATAATAGATCAATAATCTGCTGTGTCTCTTGTTAGCAGTATAAATGTTTGCATCTCCGTATAGCTCTGTACCTCTCTGCAGTCATTTTTATTTCATTTGTCATTTTTTGGTATTTTGGTTGTATTTATTATAGTTTTTTTTATTTTATTTTATTTTTGGTGAGTCTGCCAAACCTCCCAGTAACACTTTCATCAGCTTGCATGTCTTTCATATTCAGTATGATTAGATTTTATTTTTGTAATTACCAACTAATAATGAGAGTTTTATATATTCATGCACCCAGGAACTGTAAATGTTTTAGTTAACTGTGTTACTGACACAAAACTTTAATAAAGAGTGAAAAGTTTTATTTCAAAGTTCAAATAAAACTTGATTTTAAAAATCTGGTTTTTAACACATTTTTAAACACTTTCTTTCCTCTTTGGTTCTCATTTATAAATAAAAAACAGAGATCTGCATAATTTATTTTGAAAAATAAAAATTTAAATGAGCTCTAAATATAACTCAAAGAGCCTGATGAAGGTTGGACTGAAGGTGAACTCAAGATGCTAAAAGCACAAACCAAACATTCATTATATAATTAAAACCTGTCATCCAACTATCTGAAAATGTTTTTTTCTCTTAATTGATTAGACACCATCGAATGTGGCATTTGGTCTTGGTTTTTTAAGAGGTCTGTGCTGAAGGGTTGATCTGAGCGCAGCAAACGACTGAATCTGAGGAAAAGTTGGGGTAGCAAAGCAAACCACACAGATACATGGGCTGGTCAATGTGAGAACTCACATGCTGAAACACGCCAATGTTGTCTTTTACAGTTAATGTTGACTGATTAATGATAATAGTCTAATAATTAGAAAAACATTAACGGTCAGGTGACAGCTGATAATTAAAGCTAAGCTAGTCGAAGCGCCCTCCTCCTTTAGCTCTAACATGTAGACAGGACTGCTGTCAGGCTTCCTGTATAACTTTGCTAATAATTCTCTTGGCCAGTTCAAAAACTTTCACAACTTGAAAATTTTGAGGTCTAAATGAAATTTGATGTCTACAGAGTTTGAGGGAATTTGGGGCATAAAATCTTTTTACTATCAGTTAAAAACAGTTTCCGGATCTATTTTCAATTAAATTCCCACCGTGTCGCTCTTACATAGAGAGAATTTTGTTTGTACTTTGAACTTCTCCCACACCGACTGGGATGTGCAAGGAGCAAGTTTCCCCAACGCCAAAAGATCTTGTGAATGAAAAGGCTGCTCCATGTGGCTTCTCTTGATAAATTACAGCATGCTGCAAGTTACGCCACATTAAAAATAACCTGAGCAATATACAGACGTAACAAACCAAGAGCTTTGCTTCAGGCCAAAGTAAACAGACTTTATGTTTGCAAACACCTTTAAGGGAAGAGAGCGGGAGACAGGCCATTACCAGGGCCACCGTGACCTGGAGCAAACCTCGCTCTCTCCCCATCGCTCTCTTTATCTCTCTGGGCCGCACTGCAGCCACACTGGTTCTAATTGAAAGTGCTGTGAAATATAGATGAACACAGGAAGCAGACAGGCTGTTCCTTCCCCTTGCCTTCTTGCATCCTCCATCTCGTCTCTCATCCCTCTTTATCCTTTTATCTCTTCATCTGCCTCTCCTCTTGAGGTCAGACTAGTCTCGCACTCTCTCGTATTTCCTCCTCTAGTCTCTCTCACTTTGTCACAACTCTGGACAGGTTAGGAGTCAAAAAAGAGTCACAACAACCAATCAATTATCATTTATATTAATGCTATGTAGACGAGCGTATGTGGGCGTCCGACCCCAGGAGTTTGGATCATATTGGCCTTTATGTATTTTTCTGGGTTGTCCCTTTTGTTTCGTATCAGTTGCCCTGTATTTTTGTAGTTTTCTGACTATAAGGCGCACTTAAAATCCTTTAATTTTCTCAAAAATTGACAGTGCACCTTATGTATGAATTGTGGTTGTGCTTACTGACCTCGGACCAATTTTATGTGCTACACGGCGCTCAGCAATCTGTCAAAAATGTTTTAGTTCACTTGATGGATTGTTGGAGCAATGTGGCTACCATAGTCAGGAGCCTCATGGAGGAATCTGGGTCCTAAACTCCGCTACAGGTCCCAAAGTCAAACGAACACTGCGGCATCACTGAGAGTTAAAAACTGTCTAAATCAGCGGTCCCCAACCTTTTTTGTGCTATGGACCGATTTAATGTCAGACAATATTTTCACTGACCGGCTTTTAAGGTGTCGCAGATAAATACAACAAAATGATACGACTAATGACTCTGCCCCTTAATGCTCTCTTGTCGCTATGGTAAGGCATAAATATTTATTTTATAATAAGACACACAACTACAACACGGGAAAAGAACCAGGGAAACCGAGTTAATGATAAAAACCCTGAAAGCCACAAATTTCACACCGAAGCGTCAAGTCTCACAGCCCAGTACCAAACGACTCACAGACCGGTACCAGTCCATGGCCCGGGGGTTGGGGACCGCTGCTCTAAATTCTTTCATCTTTAATAAAATGATCAGAGTTGCTGCTTTACCAGGTGTAACTATTAAAATCCAGGCATCCATGAAAACAGAATTTATCAAATTTAACAGAGATAGAAGTGAGCAGGAAGTTAGCTCGCTAGTTATCACCTAAACATGATATTATCACTGCTGGGGCAGCAGTCGTGTGGTGTAGTGAGAAAAGGATCCAAAATGCAGGTACTGGCTGGGGTGCGAGTGAGTGTTTATTTGTAATGAAAGTGAAGTACAAAACAGGAAATAAGGAACAGGGAGCAAATAAATCCTAAACTGGGAAAACTAATACACAAACCTGAAAACATGAGGACATGTTGCAAGGAATACCAAAATACACAGAGTAAAGCAGATGACGCTACAAGGAGCATAGGCAGACATGCACTATAGATACATACACGGTAATGAGGGGAAATAACATGCACGGGTGGACACAGGTGGAACTAATGGGCATAACGAGACACAGACTTTCAAAGTAAAACAGGAAACTTACAGACTGTTTTACAACACAAACTTGGGGACAAGAACAGAACACAGAGGAAAGACACAGATAGGGATGATAAAACGCTAAACCAGAACCAACCCTAAGAACCAATGCAAAATCAGGATTAACACAAAACACAAAGCGATACCAAAAATGAAACAAAACGGCCCAGGACCACGGCAGATATAGCATCAAACGTACAGCTCTGCTATCACTTCCAACATAAATGAAGACAGGAAACTAAACAGCAGTGACGTTTGTAGGGTTACTGAAGTTGGGCTAGCTCAGGCGTTCCCAAAGTGTGGGGTGTGCCCCCTAGG
>NW_005187633.1:138594-140694 GCF_000239375.1 Pundamilia nyererei | reverse complement strand
AGGAAAGCTCCTGCAAGATGTGACAATCTCCCCCACCAGTTGAAGAGCCCCCCAGGTGGCTCGACGCACCGGCGTGGGTGCGGTATGAATTTTTAAAAAAAAAACAACGCTTGGACACTGCTAGCATAATGGACAGGTTTTTTGACGGGGCTCCCACACAAACGAAAAGAGAAAGATGTAAAATAATTACACCATGAAGATGGTTTGTTTAGTGGTTTATTTTATTGCAATCTGTAATTTGTTTCAGTTAACTTTTATTTAACGGTTTACAAAAGGTTTGAGGGGTGGAATAAACTGCAATGGAGTTTAAAAACAAAATATGGGTGTGTGTGATTGGAGGATGTGTTGGTGCAGGGGAGGGGTTCTTGTAAAACCACCCAGCCAACATGTATATATGGTCCCCACCTGGTTTTTGCTCGTGCTGGATGGGTACCATCTGGGCATGGGCTCAAACTGGGCTTTTTGTATGGGGCCTACGTGGGTTTCTCATATTAAATCCATATGGGCAATCCCAAGTGGGCACTTTTAGTAGCTCCTTGCTGGGTCAAACATGGGAAACACTTAACTTGGTTCAAAATGGGAAACACACGTAGGACCCACTTGGGTTTTTCACCTGGGTTAGACATGGGCAAACACAGTCATTTAAAGAAAAGCTGTTGTTGTGGGCCCCAGGTGGGGCAAAGTTAGGTAATCAATATATATTTTTTAGTACTGATGAGACAGGTGGGGCCCACCTGGTTAAACTATATGGGTCACACATAGGCAAATGCAAGTCAGACCCTGAAAACATGTCTATGTGGGCCCCAAATGGTTAAGTTAATATGGGCATATATTTTACATGGCCTCAAAATTGTTTAGTATATATGGGACCCATTTGGGTTTCTAACATTAAATCCATATGGATAAACCTGGGTGGGCATCCAATGTAGGTCCTACTTAGGTCATTGATGTTCAATATTGTGCATTGGTTCAAAACCGTTGCACATGGTTATGTGAGGATTCTTCTTCTGTGAAGACCCTGAGAAAGTGTTATTTGAATAAATTATTCCAAACAAGCCCATTACAGATTGCACACACTCCAGGGAGACTTCTGAAAGTCAAATTATAGAAAGAATCTCAAAAGTATGAACATAAATCTCTTTTATATCCTGCAGATGGCACCCATGGGGTACCATTTTTGGCATTCTCTAACAAATCACCCTAATATGTGGCACAACCTCAGTCTATCACTTTTGCTATCCTTAGGTACAGTCAAATGTTCTTTACCTTTCATTTTTGACCCTCTCAGTATTTAGCCTTGGCTAGGGAGTATATTCAAAGTCCATGTTGCACACTATTCCAAACAACTGGTTTGCAATGGTTTACTTTTTAAGTTTAGATTTCATTTTAAGTACTTAACTTGAACTTTCAGCGCTCCGCATGGTGAGGCTCAGATAAGATAAAATAAGGACTTCATTGATTCTATCCATCCATTTTCTTCCGCTTATCCGGGGCACGGTCGCGGGGGCAGCAGCCCAGGCAGAGAAACCCAGATCTCCCTCTACCCAGCCACCTCCTCCAGCTTATCTGGGGGAACACCAAGGCATTCCCAGGCCAGCCGAGAGATATAATCGCTCCAGCGTGTCCTGGATCTGCCGGGTCTGCCCCGGGGCCTCCTCCCGGTGGGACATGCTTGGAAAACCTCGCCCAGGAGGCATCCTTGTCAGATGCCTGAACCACCTCAGCTGGCTCCTTTCGCTGTGGAGGAGCAGCGGCGCTACTCTGAGCCCCTCCCGAATGGCCGAACTTCTGACCCTATCTCTAAGGGAGAGGCCAGCCACCCTTCAGAGGATGCCCATTTCCGCCGCTTGTATTTGCGATCTCGTTCTTTCGGTCACTACCCACTGCTTGTGGCCATAGGTGAGGGTAGGGACGTAGATAGACCGGGAAATTGAGAGCTTTGCTTTTACACTCAGCTCCCTCTTCACCACGATGGACCGGTACCTCGTCCGCATCACTGCAGCCGCTGCACCAATCCGTCTGTCGATCTCTCGCTCCCTTCTCCCATCACTCGTGAACAAGACCCCGAGATACTTAAACTCCTTCACTTGGGGCAGGGTC
>NW_005187633.1:132524-136256 GCF_000239375.1 Pundamilia nyererei | reverse complement strand
GGGGGAGAGGACAGTCCCCTGTGGTGCCCCTGTGTTGCTGATCACCTTGTCAGACACACACTGTTATGGACACTCTTATGGTCGAACATGGTGTTCGTTATGTCCAAACTGTGGTTTGCATTGAAGTCCAATAATGAAACACCGCTTGGGTTCAGATCCGGGGGGCTGTTCCTCCCAATCACTGCTGTGCCCGCCCGGGCCCCATGGACTAAGGCCCGGCCACCAGACGCTTGCCCTCGGGCACCCTCCCCGGGCCTGGCTCCAGGGCGGGGACCCGGTAACCCTATCCCGGGCAGAGTAAACTGTTCCCTCGATGGTCTTTTCATAGGGGTCTTCTGAATCGCTCTTTGTCTGGTCCCTCACCCAGGACCAATTTGCCATGGGAGACCCTACCAGGGGGCAAAATCCCCCAGACAACATAGCCCCTGGGATCTCTGGGACACACAAACCCCTCCACCACGATAAGGTAGCGATTCGCGGACGGGGTCATTGATTCCTCTTGCAGAAATTCACTTGTCACAGTAGCAATAATAACTGATTAAAACGGACACAAGAGTAGAAAAAAAGAAAAGCAAAAAATACAAATGAAAAACCTTTTTTCTGCATCCTGATTGCTGCAGACTATTTGTCACGATTAGTGGAGCGGACTCAGGCGCAGACCACAAGTTTCTTCAAATCAAAAGTGAATTTATTTACAGTGTTCTCCACAGTGAAATATATATACACACACACAACGGTGTCTGGGGGAAAGGGGTGGTTGGTTTTATTCTATAATACTGGACTTATTTTTCTACCAAGGTTTGAACTTTGAGAGAGTTTAAACAAGAGAGAAAAGTGTGAAAATGTTCGTGCCTGTCTGAGAAAAGTATATAAGTGTGTAGTCAGGGGTTTTACAGCCTTAAAACATCTATAAGTAAAGTTACATTTCTTGAGAAATGTAAATCGCCACTTGATTCATTTGGTTGACTTGTTTTGGAAAATCCAACCGTAAACAAGGAGCGAATATCACACCGGAAATGAAGCGCTGTACAGGAGTTTCCCCACCGGAAGTAGCACATGCTAAGGTGCACATAGTCTATGGCAGGGGTCAGTAAACTTTCTGATGATGAGTGCATCTAAAATTTCCTCAGAAGTCAATGTGCCATATGATTGCATTAGCAATAAATTTAATAACACTTTTTATGAACAGTTGCACACTATATAGATCAACTTTATAGAATCATATTTGTTCGCAGATGTTGGCAGCTATCAGCGAATAATTATCAGCTATTTGGAAACAAAAAAAGACTTTTTATCCATAACAGCAAATGGAAATGCTATTTATGGTCTCCTCACAACAATGATAAGAAAAATAAACTGAGCCAATATGGCATGTTTGTTAATACAGAGACACACATGTTAATGTGATCTCTGGTCTCCCACTCAGAGACACAGGTCTCCCAGTGTCCAGCATTCAGACCTGAGGACACTCATGTGAGAGAAAATCTGCTCACACAGACATGTAGAGCCAAATACTGTCAATAAGGCCTCTGCAATGTTCTGAAGACAGTGAAACTTGTCAGGTAGTGATGTCCAGCAGGTGAACATGCAGCTCCATGAACACGCACAGCTCAGGGTTGCTGACCCCTGGTCTATGGGGTCTTTCAAGCAGTCACTCCATTGTCTTTATGGTGTATTGACACTATTGAAACTTTTCAAAAGCAGTCAAATGTTAGAAGAGCTTTTAGGTAAGGTGTTGCTGTTGTTATTATTCTTATTATCATTATTATATATTTTAGTAATTATATTTTTATTATGATGTTGAGGTGGGTGACAATTATTTGACAAATATTATATATGAATATTTTTAAACATATTAACCATTTCTACACTTAAGAAACTCTTAAAACTAAAATTGTTCTTTTAAACATGTGCATTGTTTGACTTTTAAAATGTTTATATCAGGTCTAAAATGACTTTTTAAATAAAGTTGTTTTTAACATCAGCAGCTCCTATTGCGTGGTTAAAAAGAGGGAGGAGCAGATTGCACCGCCTAGCGTCTAGTCTTCGTGGTCTTTCGTCAGTTGCAGCCTCTTCTCGTGGTGTCTGGAGAATGTGGAGGACTAAAGAATCGTAAACTATGACAAAGGTAAATACTGACAGTTTGATAAGTTTTCATCAATGGTTATTTTAGTAACTTTCTATAGTCGTCCTAAACGGTATAAGGAGGAGAAGCATAACATCTTTAGCTAGCAGGTAGAACTGGGTTAATTTACTGTCATTGTCTTTGGCAAACATAATTAAAAGTTAATTACAAAACTCTTACTGTCTATATTTGTTATTAATTCAAATTTTTATTTTTATTTTTATTTTTTTGCTTTAGTGGATTCCCGCTCAGGTAACTCAGCCATTATGCACTACCCAGTAAACAAAATGGCTGAACAGTATCTTAAGTGTTTGAACTAGTCATAGTTTGAGCTGGTCATACCATGTCACGTAATGTTACTTGTGCAGTGTAGCAAGCTCACTTTATAGGGGTGTAAAACAGCCTGGAGGCCATATGTGCCCTTCAACTGCAAATGAAACATGTTAAAATTTTGTACTGCTAGTACAACAAGCATCTGCTACAATTACAAAACTTAAGTTTAAAACAATTATTATTTATTAAGCATTTGTTTTTTTGCTCTTTCCATTTTTTTTTGGAAATAATGGACTCAATTTTATTATCACATCCAAAAACCCATTAAACTTTTAAACCATTAAATGCAGGAAATTAGATGCTTTTCTCTTGTTAAGGTAAATGTACGAGACCCTCTTTATGGCTAGTATCCCCAAATATTTTATAATCCTTTCTAAAAGTACACAAACTTTTTTCTTTTCAATTAAGTAGTGCATGTTTAATGTATTCTTGAGCAGGTAAAAATTCCACTGAATGTAGTTTTTGCATATTTTTAAGTATAATCAAATTTTTATAGTTTGTGATTACTTTTAATTTGGAGATTTTGGCACTTGTTTTGAAGTTTGGATACTACAGTTCTATAGTAATTTGTAAATCTTTTTGAAGTCATCTGGCTTCTTAATAATTTAATAAAACATTAACAAGCCATGTGTCCCACTAGGGACCACTTATTACTATGTCACCAATTTTTTACTTAAAAGAAATTTAGGATTTATATCTGTCAAGTCATTTGTTCTGGAATAAGTCACCGTTTTGATATATCTTCCTGTGACTTTAAAGTCTGTCAGCTAGTTAGATACATTTTTGCACTGCCAGTGTTTGCTGCTTGAATTAGTCAGTTTACCATATAAACACATGCAGTGCCTTTCAAACTTTGAATTACACTATTAATTTTGTGGATTTGTAAGAGAATCCTTTATGCTGAATTATCCTGAGACAAAACGAAAATGTTTTTAAAAATTTTTTTTCTCATGCACTTTCTTTCATTTTCTTTCGTTTTGTTTCCTGCCTGTCCTGTTTGGTTCTTTTGCCATCAGAATTATTGTCTGAAGGCCTTTTGCAAGATGCCCAATAGATTTACTATACCAAGTGGACTATCCCGGCCTTGCCGTATTGGTTCATTTGATTGACTTTTGTTTTTATTGTTTATTTATTTTATTTTATTTTCAGTTGTTACATACAAGACAGACATGACTGGGGAAAAGGAAAGAGCCGGTGAGCCGGTGTGTACCTGGACGCCCATCCCCAGACACAAAGAACCACCAACGCACCGATGTCTGAGGGCGTCTGCCACT
>NW_005187633.1:115151-131227 GCF_000239375.1 Pundamilia nyererei | reverse complement strand
AAAAGGGAGTTTTTCCTTCCCACTGTCGCCAAAGTGCTTGCTCATAGGGGGTCATATGATTGTTGGGTTTTTCTCTGTATCTATGAAGCGCCTTGAGGCAACATTTGTTGTGATTTGGCGCTATATAAATAAAATTTAAATTGAATTGAATCTCCCCCACCTGCAGAGTGAACTCCTGGAGACCAGAGAACTTCTGCAAGGATGTTACAACCTCCCCACCAGTTGAAGAGCCCCCCCAGTTGGCTCAATGCACCGTAGGGCCCCCGCGCCAGGGCTGAGCCCCCATGCACCCACCCGCCCACAACCTTGGCGACACACCAACCAGAATCCAAGCCCCCAAGGCCCAGCCAGAGCCCCAGCCCAGACACTTTCTCAAACACCATCTTTGACATGTAAGTAACTTTTATATTATTTGTATTACTTATTAGCCATGTTCAACAACTTGCACAGATTATTTTGAAAAGTGATAGTCTATGGGGCTTCCTGGAAAGGAGTGCATTGCTTCATTTTATTTATTTATTTATTTTTACTGGTAATCAGTGTATATATATTTACTTAGGCACAGGAGGCAAAGATAAATTTTAAAATTTAACATTTATTTACATTTCAATCTTTTATGCTAACAATAATGCCAACTTGGTTCTCTTCACTTGTCCCACAACTCTGACAGTTTTAGTCCTCTGCTCCTCTCACAATTGGCTGATTTCCATCTGAGCTGCTACTGTCAACTGCATCAAACTGATTTTTCATTGCCTTGTTATTCTAATCTTTATCTGCGTTTGGGGCTCCAAACATTCACACCTGCTGTTAGTAACCAGAGCTCACAAGAGTGTAAGGGTTAGGGTTAGGGGTTAGTTCAATAAAGCGATTAATGTGTTCACTACTTGACTTCAATGAACCAGTAACTCATCAAATCTATATTTCATAGGAAGTACATTACTGATTAAAGTGGTAATAAAAATAGCATCCAATGAAAATCTTTATTTCCTGCTTTAAAAAAAACACTGCTGTGAGCTCTGTTTTCTAACAGCAGGTGTGAACATCTACAGTCTTTAAGCTCTGGTAAAGATTTTAACACTAAATGAGTTTGATGGTGTTGACTGCAGCAGCTCAATGTTAATCAATCACAAATTTAACAATCCAATCAGAGAACAGACAGGTTTGGCTGTTGTAGCGGTGCTTTACAGAGCTTCAGGTCCTGGAAGAATAAATTCCCTTTTACATACCAGCCCAGCACTTTCATCACTACAAAGGAAAACTGTGTGTGTCCGAGTTCGGTGGTTTTTGTGTCACAGGGCTTATAATACGTGTAAAACTCTGGCCAGGGACCATCACATCACACAGCTACCATATTTTTCTGTTGCTATGATGTTTCTTTACTGAGATGTTGTTACTTTTATGCCAGATGTAAGGAGAAACCGTCCAGAAAGTTACATTTTTTATCCTAATCAAATATTTGATTCTGATAATTGATAAAGATTTTTTTAATTTTTGTTCTGCTATGATAGATTATACAAATTTTGGCCAATTCCTATTTATTTTAACCCTTTAGCCCCCAACAAGTCGCCAGCGACAGGTTTTTCCAAACCTGAGCTCTACCAGGGGCCCAACACGCCTGGACTTATTTAAAGGAAAGAGATGCCCGAAAATAAACCACAGGGTCAAGTACTTGATTAATTTACTAGTTAATTCAAATTGGCTATTCTAAATCTTTTATTCATGTACATTTTGATTGCCTTTTTCAGTAAAAACAGCTCAATTTCAATTTCGTTTTTTTTTCTGTTAATAATCCCTGATTAAACTCTTATAGTAAGAGTAGTAGTAATCCTGAAAAACGGGAAAAGAGCACACACACTCACAGCTGATTTTATGACACTTTTACAGCTAAAACAATACAGTGGAACCCCGACTGACGAATACCCCATTTAACGAAAAATTCAAGTTACAAAGGCGCTTAACGGCAATATTTCTGCCCGTGTTATGGCAAAATGCCCGCGTAACAAAATCCGCTGGCTCTGATTGGCTGAGCCGACAATGCCCACAATACCTTCCGAATCATGTGACAACCAGAGATGGGCAGTAACTGTAATCTGATTACCTTTTTCAGGTAACGAGTAAAGGGATTACTATTGCAAAATTGGTAATTAGATTACCGTTACTTTCCCGTAGGAACGCTGCGTTACTGCGTTACTAAAACCGTGATGTTTTTGCGAGAATGTCTCATGACAGTGACGTAAGCGAGTGCGCCGTTCGTGACAACAGCTGTGTGCAGATCAACAATGGATCATATATCGATTGTGGGAGAGAGTATGAGCGTGCAGCGTTTAAAGCGTGGAAGTACTGACCTTACTTTGAGTTTGATTCCATAAAAAGTGACAAAAACATTAGTGTCCGCTGTGCGTGGGAAGAAAACTTCTTTTTACAGCGAAAAAAAACCCTAAACTTCCAACAAGCACCGAGTAGCTACGACGTAATGGGAAACTCACAGAGAAACTTGCGGATTCTTCAAATGACCGCGGCACACCTGCACCAGGGTAACCCTCCGCCTACCCCACTCCTGCTTTACAGGTGAAAATAGAGCAACAGGACCGCTGAGTCTTTGACTTTATTTATTTTCTGCTGTGTTTTACTTGCATCTATTTGAAAGACTGAGTGTAAACACAAAAATTTTTTTATTTTATGTGCTGGAATGTGCAGAAAATAGGTTTAAATGTTAAACTAATTTCTTCCAGTCAGAGAATGTTGCATATAATTAAATTTTTGCTTGATGCTTAAAGTTAAAAGATTAAAACTAATAAAACAAGTTTTAAAAAGAGACTTTTCCATTTGATTACATTTATATGATGGATTATGCAGAAAAAGTAGAATTGGGCTGAAAGATCTATCGCTTTATCACCTCTTCAGGTTGTAAATCGTGTTTTTAAAAAGTAACTAAGTAACTAAGTAATTAATTACTTTTGAAAATAAGTAATCAGTAAAGTAACGGGATTACTTTTGGGGGAAGTAATCAGTAATTAGTTACTGATTACATTTTTCAAGTAACTTGACCAACACTGGTGACAACCCCCTTGGCTTTCGTACTTGCGCTTCGCTTGAACGACGTATTGTTGTTGCAGTTAGCAATTAGCCTATCGTTCACTCAAAAGCCGCGATGGGTACCTCGACTTACGAAAATTTTCGACTTACGAAAGACCCTCGGGAACGAATTAATTTCGTAAGTCGGGGTTCCACTGTATATAATTCCGGTTATCCTGCTTAACACTATAAGGGATAAAGGGTTAAGGAACTACGATTACATTTTTTACAGTTTAGCTTGTGTTTACTACCATTTTTTTTGTCACCACACAGTAAACATTAAGTAATATATAAAGTGTCCGTTTATCCTCCATTCCTGGTCCATTATCTTAAGATGAGGCTGCTTCCCCTCGCAACCCAATCCGGTACTAAGTAGAGAGGCCCAGTTTCTCTGGGTCTCATCCTGGTGGGACGTGCCCAAAACACCTCACCAGGGAGGCATCCTAACCAGAGGCACTGAAGAAGAATTCTTTAACCTTCAAGAAGCAGAGTTACTCTGTCCAAGTGGTTCACTGGAGCTAAAGACAGAGGACTGAGGGCTGCAAGGGTACAAAGTAGAGCTTACAGCTCTGTAAAAACAAAACAACAAAGAAACCCTGCTGATTCAAGATAAGCTTTTGAGTTTTCCATCTGACTTTCCCATGTTGCTACAGTTCCAAATATCTAAGGAATTTTGCTGTAGTTTGACATTTCTAGTTTTTAAACGTTTACGCACTTTGGAATACAGTTACGTAAAATCACAGTTTTTGGACAAAATAAATGTGAAAAATATTGTTTTGTGTCCCCTCGTGATTTTTGTAATGGTTATATTTACAAACTAGTTTTTGTTTGCGGTCAGCTTTAATATATTTGGTGTCTTTGTGTCACAGAACCCGTATTGGCCGTCTGTTAAATTTATTTTGTTGCTGTTTTCCTACACAGGGCCCATCCAGTGCCAGAAATTAGCCAATTCAAACAAGAAGTAAGTTGCAACTACAGAACCCACTGATAAGGCCTTTCCAACTTTTTAGCTCATGTTGTCCTCATGTTGTACCCACTAAGAACATGAGAAATATGGCCTGGGTGGGTTTCTGTGTGCTTTGCCCCGTTGGGGCCCATTTAGTTCCCAGATTTTACCAATATACCACCAAGATGGGCTTATAAAATGGGGCCATTATGGAACCCGCAGACAATCCCACTTTAAACCCACGTTTTAGCTTATGTGGTACCCACATGGTACCCACAAAAAACTTGAAAGGTGGGGCCCGGGTGTGTTTCTGTCACGGTTCTGGGTCATTTTGACCCAGCTTTTTCTGCTTCTGTTTTGGTGTTTTCTAAATTATGATTTGTTTGGGTTTTTGAGTTGTGCTGGTTTGATTTTGTATTAAGGGTTATTCTTGGTTTTGTTCTCCCTACGTTATTTGGTGTTCTGGCCTCTAGTTTAAGTCACTGTCTTCTCTGTTTATGTTTTATATTCCTTCTGTCAATCTCTCAGTGTCAAGTTTGCGTTTTTGTGATTTATTTCTTATTTCCTGTTTTATTTTGATAGTCCCAGTCCTATGTCAGTGTATTTACTTTTACCTGCCCCTGTCTCGTTAATCCTAATCTCTCCCAGCTGTGTCTCCCTCCTGTTTCCCTTTCCCTGATTACTCCCTGTGTATATAAGCCCTGTGTTTGCCTCTGCTCTCTGTTGTGTCGTACCCTCAGAATTGCCTGTGTGTTGTTGTCTTAGCAATCTCAGTTTGATTCATGTTTTGTTTTGTGCCAGCAATAAAGCTCTGGGTTTTGAGTTGCATTCAGTCTTGGAGTCCTGCATTTGGATCCTCACCTCCGCCTGCCTGCACACAGAGCCCTGACAGTTTCTGTGTACTTTGCCCAGTTGGGGCCCATTTAATGCCCAGATCTTCCGAACATAACATGGGGCCATTATGGAACCCGCGGACAATCCTATATGGGGCCCATTTTTTAGGCCATTTCCAAACCATATGGGCCCCACATGTAAATGTTGGCTGGGAAAGGGGGGCCTAAAAAAGTTTGAGACCCACTGGGCTAGCTGGTATATAATGATGTACTACGTGATCGCTAGCTAGCACAGCTATGTTAGCATAACAAACACAGTGAAGCTGCAGGATGAACACTAACTTTTTGCCACTCGATAAAAGTTAACGTGAGTGTTCTCGGTGGTCAGGAACAAATGTAATCGCATGGCAGGATGCTGTAAAAGGACCAAACTTCAGTCAGGAGAACAACTGAGATCATCCACAATACGAGGTTAGTCATTCATATACTGCAACAACATGGGAATAGAGCAGCTGCCAGAGAATTCAACATTAATGAATTAATGGAAGTGGAGGAAGCAAGAAGAATGAGTTTAGTAAAGTTTGACTTGCCTGACTGTTTTCTTTTGCTTAAGGCGCCTTATAATCTGCTGCACTTTATGGTCCAAAAAATACGGTAACTACATTCATGTTTCTCTGTTTAGTTATCATGTTTCACTTCCTGTTTTATTCTGGTAGTTATTTGTCCTGACTAGCTTGCGTTCGTCTGTTTCTCTGACTGCAGCTGTCCTCAACACTGCTGCTTACTCTGTCCCAGAGTAATAACCAAGCACAGACATGAACATTCTTACACACTGTTACAGGAGCCTAATCGTTCTTTGTGCTAACGGTTTCTGAGCTAGCACGTCTGTTCTTTCCTTTCAGTGTTTTTGTTGATGTTTCCTTTCATGTCACAGTCAGTTTTAGACAGACCACCTCAGACCACTCTTAAGTGCAACTTAACATGAAACATTTTATGTTTCCACTATATTTTTAACTTTAATACCTTTTGATGACTCACACCATATTACATCCACATAACATCATCGTGTTATTATCGGGTCCTACATGTCAGAATGAAACAAGGAGAACCTGATCAAGCATAAGTATATGACGAGGCCTGAGGAAAGTATTTTTGACTTCATCGCCTAATCCTGAACATAGTTGGGTTTAGGTACCTGCAGCTCCACAAGCACATCACGAGGTGACAGATCTTAAACTCCAAATCACAAAAACTAATGCTGGTAGAAGCGTAGAATAAAAATGCAGACAGAAGTGCTCATTACATCTTCCCACTTTCCCACTGCAGCTGTGAATATATTCTCAGAGTTGAGAGTAAATGGTGTAGCACATACACAGGGCACAGTTATCCAGGGTTGGGCTCAGGGTTTAGATCTGAAGGTTAATAACTAACATTGCAAAGCCAAGGTTAAGTTATTGGTAGAAACATCGTATGGCATCACACCATAACAGCAGACACTTTCACGAAGATTCAAAACTGTGTCGACTCTGATTGCATGAAGAAACAGATTTAGTTTTAAATGATCTGCGTCCACCAAGCTCTGTGGATAATGATCAGTTTCCCTGCGACTGGTGCTGCAGCAAAGAGTGTTTTCTAATGCTGGGGACTGAATGAAGATAATGACAGGCAGAACTCTGTATACGCTTTCATCTGATTCAGACATTTTTAGACTTTATATAACAATTAAAGTGTTTGGCACACAGCGCACAGGAGACTGAGAGTCTAAAAATGATCCTGACTTCATATAGGAAAAACATTTGGGTCAAAGTACCGAAGCCTGAACAGGATCAAGACAGACAAAAAGCAACTGTGTGGACATAGATATAATTCTTCTGGAATAATTTAAAATCATTTATAACTAAAAGTGCCAGACTATAGTTTAAAGTAGAGATGATCTTTTCCCATATAATTGTCTAAAAAAGTAACAGAAGTGTCATACATTAACATTACATAAAATCAGCTTTCAGTAGGTTTTAGTGATATTTGCCTTCTTTTACCACAGTAGTCTTAAAGCAGACTAGTAGGTATGCTGTTGTAAGCCTGCACAGGTGAGAGGTTTGTAAAAACAGGGAGCTTACATCTGTACCTCAGAATCACGATTTCTTCATGGCTGATTCCTTTTGGACTCTTTGAGTTTCAGGTATAACATTATAAACAGCTGTATCAGAAATACACAGTATCATAAGTAAGCTGTTAAAGGTGACAGTCTAGCAGTTTGGACAGATGCTATCAATCTATCTAAAAGATCAAGCATAGCACCCAGCAAACAAATCAAGTGCAGTAGCAGCATGTAGAGCAGCGGTCCCCAACCCCCGCCCCACGGCCCGGCACCGTTCTGTGAGTCGTTCGGTACCGGGCCGTGAGGCTCGGGTGTGAAATTGATGGTTTTCAGGGTTTTTATCGTTAACTCGGTTCCCCTGGGTCTTTCCCGTATTTTGAAAGAAATGCGTTACCATAGCGACCAGAGAGCATTAAGGGGCAGAGAGGAGGATGTTACTCCCAATGTTGTTGGCGCATTTTAGGAGGACGCTGCTAATAAAGCTACACAATGAATTCACGTTTATTATTATACCTCAGTTTTTGTCTCGGTCTTTTATTTTGTTGTATTTATCCGTGTGGTGTGAATAAGGCACAGTGAGTCCACGGGTCACAGTTTTGAGCCATCTTTATTGACATGCATCCCACCACAACTACACCAACCCTTGAGTCCCCGTGTTGTAACACGGTGGGCATGATTGTGGATGCCGTGCAGGTGCGTCCGTGCGGCAGATGGCAGACCACGCCCCACCACAATCCGCCACACCTTAAAAGGCCGGTCCGTGAAAATACTGTCTGACATTAAACCGTCTGTGGAGCAGGTTGGGGACCGCTGCTGTAGACCACCTGTCAGGTAAGGACAGCCTGGAAAGCGCTAAACAATTCTTTGTGGGCTTCAAACTGATACCTGCCGCATATTTGTACCTAACAGTGTCTGAATTTGGCCCCTGAATTTGACCAAAAGCCTGATCCTTTTTTTAAACGGAGGGTAGACATTACATCCTCTGGTGCTCTCAGATCCATTTGCATGTCTTTGTAGTACAGTTGCCAGTGATTTTAAACATATAAACAGAGAGAGAGAAATAAAGTCATGTTACGTTCACTGTGTTGCTCAGGGTTCACGCAGCTTGGAGCTCAAGGTTAGCAGGCCTGCAGGGGCTCACTCAGCTCCAAGAAAACGTCTCTTAGAATCAGCACATTCAACTTCACGACTGCCTCATGCAGTCACACGCACACACCCTCAAAGCTTGTTGCTGCATGATCATTTGATACGGTTATCTGTAGAAGCTAATGTCCTGAGTCTGTGACTGTTATGGTGGGTGGGTGGGAGTGGGGGGGAGCTTGTTTGTGTTTTTGTGTGCAAGTGTTTTGAGTTGATCCCACTGAAAGTCACCTCTGATAGCCATTATACACCCACACGCTGAAATATCCCTCAATTTCTCTTACCCCCTACCAACTAACTCCCCCACAAAGCACACTAAACAGCCACGGTCTGTTGCTGTGTTTCTCTGATTTACAGAGGATTTACAGCAATGCCACAACCATATTAATATTTTGGCATATGCTTCAAGGACTATTTGGTGGATCTTAAGCACAGCAGTAGATCTGTGACACGCTGCCGAGGTTTGGGAATCAAACATGTTTCTGAATCCGTTGTTTTCCATCATATATCACAGCTAGCCTGTAATAATTGTGTGTTTGAATAAATATACGTGGCCATCGCTCTTTTCTTTCAGCACCTACATCTGTAATTTGAGCGTACTGGTGCACAATTATGCACGGGGGCTCTGTCCTTTATTTGTATGTTGTGAGTCGTATGTGGCTATAAATCACCTGCGTTCCTTTGTCGTACTGCTGCCTGCCTCTCAGTCTGTGTTCGGTGATAGATCCTGACACGCTGCTGTCTGAATTATTGATTGTCTGATCTGAAAGTTTGATGCTTAGCCTCAGGGCTGGATTAACCTGCTGCCAGCGCGGCCATCTCCACCTCTAAGGTAACCGCAGCCCTGACACATGAATACACATGCAAACTCATATATTCATATATACAGGGTGGGCCATTTATATGGATACACCGTAATAACATGGGAATGGTTGGTGATATAAAGTCCTGTTTGTGGCACATTAGTATATGTGAGGGGGCAAACTCCTCAAGATGGGTGGTGACCATGGTGGCCATTTAGAAGTCGGCCATCTTGGATACAACTTTTGTTTTTTCAATAGGAAGAGGGCCATGTGACACATCAAACTTATTGGTAATGTCACAAGAAAAACAATGGTGTGCTTGGTTTCAACGTAACTTTATTCTTTCATGAGTTATTTACAAGTTTCTGACCATCAATGTGCTGCCCATTGTGTTGGATTGTCAATGCAACCCTCTTCTCCCACTCTTCACACACTGATAGCAACACTGCAGGAGAAATGCCAGCACAGGCATCCAGTATCCGTAGTTTCAGGTGCTGCACATCTCGTATCTTCACACCATAGTCAATTGCCTTCAGATAAACCCAAAGATAAAAGTCTAAGGGGGTCAGATCGGTAGACCTTGGGGACCATTCAACTGGCCCACGACGACCAATCCACTTTCCAGGAAACTGTTCATCTAGGAATGCTCGGACCTAGCACCCATAATGTGGTGGTGCACCATCCTGCTGGAAAAACTCAGGGAACGTGCCAGCTTCAGTGCATAAAGAGGGAAACACATCATCATGTAGCAATTTCAAATATCCAGTGGCCTTGAGGTTTCCATTGATGAAGAATGGACCCACTATTGTTGTACCCCATATACCACACCAAACCATCACTTTTGTTGTTCCAAAAGTCTTGGAGGGATCCATCCAATGTGGGTTAGTGTCAGACCAATAGCGGTGGTTTTGTTTGTTAACTTCACCATTCACATTCTGATTCTGATTCTGACATAAAAGTTTGCCTCATCACTGAACAAAATCTTCTGCGTGAACTGAGGGTCCTGTTCCAATTTTTGTTTTGCCCATTCTGCAAATTCTGTGCGCCGATCTGGGTCATCCTCGTTGAGATGCTGCAGTAGCTGGAGTTTGTAAGGCTGCCATTTGTGAGTAGCTAATATCCGCCGAAGGGATGTTCGACTAATGCCACTCTCCACATGTGGCGAGTGCTACGCTGTGGGCTCTTGCTGAATGAAGCTAGGACAGCCACTGATGTTTCTTCATCAGTGACAGTTTTCTTGCATCCACATTTTGGCAAATCCAAAACTGAACCAGTTTCACGACACTTAGCAAGCAGTTTGCTGACTGTAGCATGGGAGATGGGTGGTCTTGTAGGGGGTCTGGCATTGAAATCTGCTGCAATGACCCGGTTACTGCGTTCACCACATATCAACACAATTTCGATCCGCTCCTCACGTGTTAACCTCTTCGACATGTCAATGGCTGTGAACAAAGAGAAACTTGTAAATAACTCATGAAAGAATAAAGTTATGTTGTATAATTCTTCTAGAGGTTCAAGTCCCTTTAGGTGATGTGAACAGCACATTTATTCAGGACTACTTTTAAGTTAAAAAGGTAATTCAAATCAAATATTAGAGAACAACAATAATTGGTCTGGTAAAGCGAGAGAGGAGGCCGACATGGTGGTGAGAGGAATGGTAGCATTCACACTGTTCCATCATGGTGTCGATAGGAAGAGAAATCTTGACAGTAGAATGTGGAGTGAAGAGAGTGTTTGACAGGATCATAAGTTTGATCCTGGAAATCAAGCTGGAAATCTGTGGATAATGTTGGAAGCTGTGAGTGCACATGCTCCACAAGTTGGATGTCTGAAGAAAAAATCTGGCGTAAGCTGGATGAAGTGGTAGTGTCCCCAAAGGGTTAGACCGGTGATTGGAACAGACTTCAGTGGACATAGGTGGACATAAGGAGACAGAGATGATGAGGTGTTGGCAGGTATGGTGTTAATGAGAGAAATGACAGATGGTGGTGAAATTCACAAAAAGGATGGAAATGGCTGTGGTGAACATATATTTCAGGAACAGGGAGAAGTGGACGGTGACATATAAGAACAAGATGCACAAAGGTGAACTACATGTAGTGCAGCATCTGTAATCTAAAAGAGAGAGACTGTTAGATGGTGGCTAGGCAACGTTGGACGGCCATTTGTAGGATGACTTTCAAAATCACGAAGAGAAAACAAGTGAAGGCAGAGGTCAGCAGGTAGTAGTGGAAGTTAAAGAAGGAAACATATTGTACAGCGTTCAAGGAGGAGTTGAAACAGGCTGCGGTTGGTAGAGGAGAGGATGCATGAGAAAGTCAGGAGCGGCACAGAAGTACACAAACGTTTTAGAACAACACAGTGTTTCCATTTTATATTGAAAATTATGCAGTCTAATGTCTCGTTGCACTCGGAAATGAAAGCATGGTACAAATAAGGAGTTGGAGTTAAATCAGAATTCATGGAATCAGTTTATAGACCAAAGTGAGTCTAACCTTTGACTCATCAGAGTCGCCTCCTTTGCAGATATAACAGCTGAACAGAGCCGTGGCTTCTGGCTACAGCAGAAATCTAATCTTCTCCCATATCTGTAGCAGAAGTTCCCATAAACGTGGACCTTGTAGCTGCTTTGCTTTCACTCTTCTGTGCAGTTCATCCCAAACCAGCTCGATGGGGTTTAAGTCTGGAGACTGTGCTGGACCTCCATGTTTTCAAGCTCACCATCTTGTTCTTTGTTCCTGAGGTAGTTCTGGCACAGCTTGGATTTATGTTTGGGGTCTTTATCCTGCTGTAGGATGAAGCCCTGACCAACTAGGTGCATACCAGAGGGTCCTGCATGGATGCTGTGGTAGCATACTGGCTTTGGCATTAATGGCTTGTCCTAAAATCAAACTGATATCAGTATCTCTCGCTCGCCCTGCTGTATTTGGATGCAAACATTGCAGCTTTTGACACTAACAGCACCAAAGCAGCATTTGTGATTTGAAATAATGCTCTCATGAGCACTAACTGACTGATAACATGCATAATACTGTAGATCAACTGTGTGATTTAGCACATCATCCCCATATCAGCATAAAGTCTGGAGAATAACTTGGTTAAACAACATTTTAGAAGGATATTAAAATGGTGCTTTACATGTTTTATGACACAAGTATTGTTTTCCCCGGAAAAACTAAAATCTAATTCTAGCACCTGTCCCCTCCTGAAACTGTAGGGTGCCATTTATTTTATCAAATACATTTGGGTCAATGATTACGTGCAAGATGAAATTATAAATGTTTTCACAGATTTTCTGTTATATTCTACCTTCAGATGGAAACTATGAGCAGGTTAGCATAAGGGAAATGTTTGTTGGTACAAATAAAGAAACATGTTTTAGGCATAACTCCAAAACTCTGACATGAAATGTAGCCAGTGGATATAATGTCTGACCTGTTGCTGAGATCAGTCAAATTCTAACAGCTATTTGAACACAAAATCAAATGACACAATTTTAGCTTGTAGTCGCCAATGGCGAGTACTTGCTTTTAACAAAGTCATTAACAAGTCAAATGGTGTCACAGCGTTAGTCAGGGTTTTGGATGATTTAGGCTACGTCCACACTAATACGTTTTCATTTGAAAACGCATCGTTTTCTGTCATATGCTGTGGGAGTGTTGGGTCGGGTGTGGTCCAGGTTCCTGTTGTCCGTCCACTGGGGTGGAGTTGGCCAGCTCATCACCTGCTTCCAATTTCCGGGGCTCCATCTAGAGGGTTTTTAAGCCAGCACTGCCTGCCACTCCTCGCCAGTTCGTCCTGCTACCACCCGTGGTAAACTTGGCCTCCTCTGTGCTCAGACTCTGTGTGCCTGGATCGTGGGTTAATGTGTTCTCCGTCTCCTGTATTCTCCAGATTCATCACCCGTCGTACTCACCAGCAGCGGTGGTTCTGTTTCCGTCCTGTTTTCCAGTCTGCCCAGAACCCTAGGGCCACACACTCATCTTCTCCTCAGCCTGCCCTCCAGCCCGTAGTTCAACTTCCCTGGACACCTTGGAACCTGGACCAGCCTCCCCACACTCTCAACCATCCCTGGAACGCTCCCACGGCAACCCCTTCCCCGCCTAATAGCCGGTGTCCACTAGTACCACTCACCTCTGCCCTTTACTTGTTTCCCATTCAGTAAAACCCTTCTCCTGTGTTTGCAGAAGTTCCCGCCCGTGTTCTTCTTGTGTTCTACGTCCGTTTCTCCGCCCTCGGGCCTCCCTCAGTTCCTGCGAATGATTTCTGTTAGACCCAGTCTTGTTTAAGTTCCTTTTCCTTTCAATAAATTGTACTTAGTTCGAGCAATTGAGTCTGCTCTTGAGTCCACTGCATCCTTGTTTGTGACAGTTTTCTCTCCGTGGCCTCCCGTCCACACTGAGACGGCGTTTTCGGTCAAGGAAAACACAGCGTTTTGAAAACGCTCTCCAAAGCAGAGACATTTGAAAACGCCACTTGCACGTTGCAGTGTGGACAGAGAACCTGGAGCTTTTTCGAAAACGATGATGCATTTGAGTCATGTGATGCTGTCATGTGACCAATTAAACAAAGATAGTGGAGGGCATTATACAGCTGTTGTTGTGTTTGACAGCCCTGTTAAAGATTAATCAGTCTGCACGGGCTCCAGAGAGCTTTTCTTCAAATTCTTTAATTCTCAATTGCTTTTGCAACTTTGTACTTTTGTGTTACTCACAGCAACAACTCCACCTCATTGTGAGTCCATTTAAAAAACTCGCTGCTTTTCCTTAACATTTTGCCGACGTTTCAAAGAGCCGGAAAATAAATAAGTGGCAGACAGAAATGAGGCAGGTCGAATCTTCTTGCGCTTCACGCATTTTCGGCCTTTTCAATGTGGACGCACAACTCTGTGAAAACCACTGAAAACGCTAGTGTTTTTGGACAAAAGCGCCATTTTCAAACGTATTCGTGTATACGTAGCCTTAATGAAGAAAGAATCCACAAACGTCAGCACAGATAGAGCACAGCAGGCTCAAAGTCTGAAGGCTTTATCTTCAACACCATCGTGCTGTGGACGTTTGTGTCATACTTCGTATTCTGTGAGATAATAAGTCAGAGTTTGGAATAATGGAGGCAAACTGCAGTTTAGTTGTATAGACAACTACAGAACTAACACGTCTTCGGCACCATGCGTCATTCATCATCTGTGTTCCTTCCTGATCTCAAAGCTGACAGGTTTGAATGAATTCTTGCCCTTTCGCGTAGTCTGGCTGCACTGCTCTCCTGCATGGTTCGGTGTTGTTCAGTAACTACATGACAAATAGACAAATTGTCAATCTGTGTTGATGTTACAACTGAGTGATTTCTTACAAATGAAGCTCCCATTGTGAACACGTCTCCTGTTTGTTAACCGTCATAAAGAACCTTCTCCAGTGCTCAGGTAACAGATGCACATATGTGGTAGATTTAGCAGTAAAGTAATTACAGCCTTGTTGGGTAAAGCCATAAACTAATGGCCTCCATCAAACAGTGCTGCTGGCTGTATTGTTAAAATGCAAGTGGCTTTATTTATTGGTCTTTCCTCTGCCAGTCCCGAGCCTTTTCCTCTCTCCATCTTTTTGTCTCCTCCTGTGTGCTGTTTCTCTTTGCTTATCTGTCACATTGCTGAGGTGAGTCCTCTGTCTCCTGATTTATTCATGATACGACTTTTAATATCATTCACTATGACACCAGAGTCTGCATCTCAAATTAAAATCCTTCAGGCAGTGTGTGTGCCCTGTAGTGTACATTGTGTAGTTCGCAGTTTGTGTGTGTGTATTTGGGAGCAAAAAGAGAAAATCTATGAGAGCGCATGCTCAAATAATTTGGTGATTATATGAGGACATTACAGAACCGTAACATCAACCAGAAGAATGAATTATAAGTGTATACGAGGGCAATCCCAAAAGTAAGGTCTCCTATTTCTTTAGAAATACAAACCACCTTTTACTTTCTATAATATTTACGTCATTTTAAAGGTTGAAGAAGTATTTATTTTTCTACATAATTGGTTGATACATTTTTGTCGGCGCTGTGGCAGTTTTAGGATGCCCGAGTCATACCAGCTCGCCGCCAGGTCTGTCAGGGAGCGTCGAACCTCGTCTTTCACCTCTTCGTCGGAGCAGAATCACCTTCTGACCGCTCTAAGCTCTCTGCCACACTTGCAAACGTTTTTACACCTACGTACTTGGCGTTGAATTTCAAGCGGTTTAAGGCTTTTTGTGTTCAAAAATCGAAAAACTGCACAAGCCTCACACTTGCCAAGCCAGGATTGAGCATCCCAGTGAAGACGTGCACGCTTGTTTGGGAGAGCAGGAAGCACCAATCACATCAGTGTGGCCAACAGCCGCACGAACAGTTTCCCTCCGTCCCCACCCCACTTGGGATTGACCTCGTGTGTATATATATATTCATCCTTTATTACATATGCGACTCATCACTGAAAATCTCTATGGTAATATGGCATCTCAACAATTAGCCAGGTGTAATTGAGTGAGGTGCATGATTGTCACCAGCAATTGCAGTGATGGAAAGCCATGCCATTCACGAGTGTGTGGGTGTCGACTACGAGCATGGCTCCATGTGTGTCTTCGTGTTTTAATGGGCGCTATAAGCTTTGATGGAACATTACCAGTTTGTTCATGAGTGTGTGTCAACATATGTGGGTGGAAAGGTGCGCTTCTGAAGAGCTTTCTCTGTGTGAACGCGTGGGCGGGATTTTGTATGTGTTTATCAGTATATTGGAGAATTTGTCAGAAGCAGCTGAAAGTGACAAAGAAGGGAAAAGCCATGTGATGACTTGAAGAAGTGTGCTTTTACACAGTCCGTGCTGCCTCCAACACTTCCGCCCTTTCTTAAATAGAGACATGCTAAGACTTTGCACTTGTAGTTGCTGTGTGCTTGCTGTCATCCTCGTGGAGCTCATTGCATACGCTGAGCGCTGCATACCAGTGATGTGGTTCACAAGTGTGGAACCATTTAGATAATATAAGAAGTCTTTAAAGACGCATATAAGATAAGATAAGATAAGATAACCTTTATTAGTCCCACACGTGGGAAATTTGTTTTGTCACAGCAGGAAGTGGACAGTGCAAAAGTTATGAGGCAAAAATTAGGATACAATAAGAATAAATACAGTACACAACTGTACAGAATAGAATAAA
>NW_005187633.1:112024-113755 GCF_000239375.1 Pundamilia nyererei | reverse complement strand
TTTACTCTATATAGAGTAAATGGCAAACTGAGTGAAGGAGATCTATTATGCTTGTTGTTATTTTATATCATATATATTATAAATGTGTACACTCATTATAAACAAGGCTAGCTAGTTGTGTGTTCACACCACATCACAGAGGAATCTTTTGTTATGGGCCTGGGTTAGTGACCCAGTGTTTTTTGAGTTTTATACTTTTGGTTTTTGGTTTCTTCTCATGGTGTCAAGTTTTTTAGTGTTTCTTGAGTTCAGTTTTAGGGTTTGATATGTGTCCCTGTGTTCTACGTTTCCTGTTTTATTGTGAAAGTCTGTGTCTTATGCCAGTTGTTCAGTTTGTATTTCCCCTGTCTCGTCTTGTCAATCAGAATAAGCTGTGCCTCCCTCCTGTGTGTCGTGTCCTCGTTCCCCTCTGTGTATTTATAGTGTGAGTTCCCTCGTGTTCGTTGCTGGTTCCTCTGTGTCGTCTCTCCTGTGTCTTCCTGCTTCCTCGTCTCCCTTCCGCAGCCGTGACATCTGCAAAAGTTTGCAGAACATTTTGTCCTGCGTTAGCTGCTTTGCACAGTCAGGAATGTAAACATTTAATATGAACAAAATAAGCTCAGATCTGATTCAATGGGCAAGACCAGAAGTGCTTGTTTCAGATGCTGAGTGAACTGAGGAGCAGTATCATACGTTTCGAGTGGGGCTCCACACTAAAAATATGCAACTAGAAAGAAGCATTAAAGGTCTATTTTAAAGAAGAACCTGGTGATTATCAGCAATATTAACTGAACTGCAAATAATCAAAGATATGAGCAGTGATTCAGTTTTACATTTCACTTCTTTATAATGCTACCCATCACCTCGGGGGTTACTGTGTTTTCTCAGCCAAATTCTGACATAGTTCAACAACTAAGTTAAACTAAGTAATGGTAGTAACTTCACTAGACGCAACTGCAATAAGTCCCTCAAGCTGCGACTAAGCTTAAGGAAGTGCTTCATTTAACAGCAGCTTAATGCTCCAGCAGCAATAGAGGTAACTTGTAGTAATGAGGACACTGGGAGTGTGAATGGTTGCCTGTTCTTCTGTGTTAGACCTGCAATAGACGGGTGACTTGTGCAGTGTGTACCCTGCCTTTAAACCAGTGGGACAGGCTCCCAGTAAACAGAAGAAAACTGATGGTAAGTCAGAGTTTCGGGAAATATCTGTCAAATCTTTTCATTCGTCAGCTTGTACAGCTAGCTTTAAAGTATGTCTCCCGTGCTTTGTACACTGTGCTTTCTAACACATTACTGTGGCATTTCCCTGCTACATGCATGTAGCTGTATGTGCATACTGGTCTGTGATGTCTAAAGCAGGCTCTTTCTATTTGTTGTACAGTGTGTAAAGGTGGCTGGAGGTTTGAATATTACATAAGGTTCCCTCTTGCTGCACTGTTTTAAATAAAAAGTTCACACAGTCCCAGCTGTTCACCAAAGTTTATAACCTCTGTTTTTGCTTCAGCTCTATCATAATGTATTTATTTTATGACACAGCAGTGTGTATGCTGAGCAGCTTAGCAAAGGAAAAGATGTTATCAAAGCAAAATGACACTAACTCTTATACAGTGTTGGGGAGTAACGGAATACATGTACCGCCGTTACGTATTTAGAATACAAAATATGAGTAACTGTATTCCGTTACAGTTACCGTTTAAAAAGGTGGTATTCAGAATACAGTTACTTTGTTGAAATAAATGGATTACACTGCGG
>NW_005187633.1:97096-110179 GCF_000239375.1 Pundamilia nyererei | reverse complement strand
TATATAACATGTTGCCTGATACAGGATCAGCTGGTGAGGCACAGGGACCATGACACTTATCCAGTTTAGGGTCACTTTCCATCACAGAGACACAGACACAGTACAGCCAACAGAAAACCAATCAAAGGTTTAACCAAAATGCATGTCTTTGGACTATGTGAGGAAGCTGGAGTGACCAGGAAAGCTACAGAGGCACAGAAAGGCCCCAGGTGACCTCCTCATCGTGAAGCAGTAGTGCACAGCATGAGGCACCAGAGTACAAACCAGTCAGACAGATGTTTTAAAATCACAGGCCAATGGTATCATAGAGACAAACAAACTAATCAGATTAAACAACAACTGAGCAGAAGTGGCTGCTGCTGTTTGTGGTGTTTAATTCCACAGCGTCTCAGATTTAACTTCAGACTTTCATACTAATACTCTGACACTGCATTTGTTGATTGCACCAATCATCATCCTGTCTCATACTGGCAACACAATGATTCTTACTATAATTATTTGTCTCTTTGAGATTTTCCTGAAACATTAAAAGTATTTTCCTCTCTGCAAAAGTTGGTTCTGTTGGTACTCATGACCACGATTAGTGGTTGTTGATCAATGGTCATGAGGATTTGCATTTACTTCTTGGTTCTGTGCAAACAGCTGGTTTATTCTCCTGCCTTCGGTCTCTCTGGTGTATCTCTTCAAGTGGCTGGCCAAGGCCGTGAGTCGTTGCTTCCAAGTTTCCAAGGACTCAGGTATGGACAGCTTGCTGTACGTCTTTCTTCATCACAACAGTCTGCAGCTCCGGTGATTGGCTTATTTCCTCTGCACTGCCTTGATCTTGGCCTCTAGTCTTCTTCTCCATGTACTGCTCCATGTGGCCATTCATTTTGTAGCCAAGCATCTCAGTGATCACTGCTGCTTGGTATAGATCAGCTGATTAGTTGTGGTGATGGTTACAGTAGGTTGTAATGCTGCATTCACAACTTCTAGCAGACCTTCACAGGGTGCTTCATGTAGTCTTGTAATCGGCCACGGAGGTTCCAGGTTTGTAGCCCTGCCATGATCCTGTCTTTCAGGTCAGCTGCTCTCACACTCAACGCACCTTCAGTTGGACTTGGGTCCCAATCCTTAGTGGTTGGGATTTCCTCTCTGACCTGACTTCCTGCTTCCCCGTTGCCATACCTTTACTGTTTTACCTCATCAACATCCTGTTGTGATAGCAGTTCCTTGTTCTGAATGTTGGAATACTGAGCTATTAATTGCTTTGATGTTGGGTATCAAAGTTTCAATAGGACATCTAACCGCTGGTGTTACTTGCATAGTAGTGTTAAATGGTAAAATGGTGAAGAAGGAGTCAAGATGGTCGTTTTAAAGGTTTAAAAGGTTTATTTTCTGCTAGTGTTAAAGTTCTGGTTCAGACTGTAGGTTAACTTCAGGGAGAGCCAAGCCCAGCATAACAAACAAAACATCCCTGATATGACAATAAAAGGAACTTACCTAACTCCGAAGAAAACAAAATATACAACCTATAACCATAACCTGCCTAACAACACAGAAACAGGAGAAAACAGGGGATCAAAACAAAAGGCAGCTGTCCCCTACAGGCAGTCTGAACACAGACACATAAAATGCACATACACATCACAAGCCATGTAAGTCTGCACAAGTATGGCAGTCAAAAATGGCTGGACGGCCCAGACACACAGCTGCATTACATAGGGCTCTGCTGCTTGGCAGTTAGGTGGAGTCAGTGAGCAGCATTCAATCAGAACAGAGGAGGTGGAGCCTGGACAGAACACAAGGGATTATTTAGCAAGAGGGAAACAGCCTCCTTCTTGGTAGCATTCAAAGAGTGCTTGTTCTCATCCATTTACGCCTTCTTGGTCCAGCCACCCACATCTCACCTGTGTCCTGGTTCCTCAACACTTGACATGGACCTCATTAATCAAGCAGATATGGTTTCAGTTATCTCTTTCTCACTCATATCCAAAGTAGCTTTTGGGCTTCTAGCCTAGGGAACCTAACTCTGGATACAGATGCTCCCAAGGCATCTAAACATGCATACATGGAGGATGAAGATTGTAATAATGCCAAGGGAAAGATAAAGGACATGGGACAGTTCTATAAACTCTTTTGAACAACTTTCAGCTGTGCATTACTTCCCCTAAAGCACTGTGAAGATTAGGAACGTCAATCAGATTTCAAATAGCACAGTGAGTGTACAGTATCCTGTGTGCCACGCACAATACATATCATCTTAGCACTTGTTTAAAATCATTAATCACTATTGTTAAATGACAGTTTAAAAAGAGCACATCTAAACGGGCAATGAGTGACAAACAGGAACTGCTGTGTCGTCGGTCTTTTTCAGGCTCTCATGCACAAACAGAGAAATATGTATGTATGTGGACTAAAAGGCATCCTGGTGGAATGAATTCAGAGGATCTCCACATTCTCTTGGCCTGCCTTTGGGTCATTATGTGTGCTACCACCTGGCCCTCCTCTTACCCATAAAGCTGCATTGCGTTGCATCAACAAATACCCGAAGGACAATAGCAAGGGATGACAAAGGATGAAGATGAAGAGGAGGGTGGGTGCATGCTGTGCCTCAGAGTGAGGGCATGGCCCAGCAGACTCAGCAGTGTCCCAGCGATGCGGGCTGGTTTTTGATGTTTCGAGCTTGGAGTGGGCTTGCTTTTTTAATGTTATGCAACTTTGAAGACGGAGTGTTTGAAGTTATGCATGAATTGCACTCATTTCCAGCTTCTTCCTGATTTGCTTTTGTTTTTTTCTACCATCTCCTTTTTTCCTTTGAGTTTTTTTTATTATTTTTTTTTCTGAGAAGCACAAGTTATGTGTTTGAAGTGAAGGAGTGTTTCAAGGGTACCCATTGTGCTCGTGGTCTTTCCACATATGCATGTTTTAATTACACTTAAGTGCTGCTGTGTTTTATACTGTCCTTCCTCTTGAAGCATCTACACTCGTTGATTCATTCAGAGCCTGCTCAAAGGTAGATTACAAGGGGAAAGTATCAAAGTGTCAAACTGGACTGGTATAAAGCAGCGGTCCCCAACCCCCGGGCCTCGGACCGGTACCGGTCCGTGAGTCGTTTGGTACCGGGCCACAAGAGTTGAGGCTCAGGTGTGAAATGTCTGGTTTTCAGGGTTTTTATCGGTTTTCAGCGTTATTTTGTTATCGTTTTTATCGTTAACTTGGTTTTCCTGGGTCTTTTCACGTGTGTTATTAATAAATCTTCTTTTTTTCAGTACCGGTACTAGTTTTATTTTGTTGCATTTATCCGCGACACCTTAAAGGCCGGTCCGTGAAAATATTGTCGGGCATAAACCGGTCTGTGGCACAAAAAAGGTTGGAGACCGCTGGTATAAAGCACTCTACCTGAGCACCCAACACACAGAGCATCTTGGGGTTGGTATCTTGCCCAAGGATATTTGGCATGCAGACCGGAGCAGCAGGGATCAAATCACCAACCTTACTTGATCTACCTTGTGAGCTACAGCAACCCCAGTGATTGGCTTATTCTTCAACTCATATTTGATTTTTTGTGAAAAATCCAATTAATTTTCAATATTTGACTTGATTTAACACATTACGTTTGCTGCAGTGACCTTAGTTGGTTTGACAAGACCAATTTCTCAAGGTGGGTGAGTTTTCTATTGGCAGATACATGTGTAATGTATGCAGCAAACTAGCGGAGCCAGTTTACTTCACTTTTATTATTTAAGGATTTATGAAGTATGTACAGTATGAGGGCTACTGCTAAGCTGTGGGGCCAAGTGGGGGCCTTGGAAGATATTGTAACCACAGGGGGAAACAAACAGTGCTTGCACAGTTTCACACATAAATCTGGAAGCTGTGGAACCTGATACAGCTTCCAGGTTAAATTGCATGTTTGACTGGAACAGTGGAAAATGACCTTCATTCCTGTTGGTTTGGTGAGTTTTTCAGTGTATCAATGAATAGCAATGCTTGGGTAACACTACAGGGCGTTCAGGGTGCTACTTTAGGACTTTTTTTTAATACTCTGCAAACGCTCACTCTTAAATCCTTAACACAGTGAGACCACATTCCCTTAAAAAAACAAAAACACCTAATTTCCCACTCATGGATGTTACGTCATGGACCCTGGGTCTTGAACTTTGACAGTCTCTTCTATATTCTGAGTTTTATATTTTCTCGTAGCAGCATTTGCTGCTTGGTTTCATTATATTTATATTATAATGTCACATCTACTTCTGTGTTTGTGTTTTATTCCTTGAGTCTGTGTTTATTTCCACCTCCCATGTCTGACAGCCTTCGTGTCTCTGCTTCTCTTTGTGATTTGTGTCAAGTTGGTCATGCTTCCCCTGTGCTGCTGTGTCACTTCCATTTTTATTTTGGTGGGTGATGTTCTCTGTCTTGAGTCAGTTTACTTTTCCCAAGACTCATTATTAACTATCCCCACCTGTGTTCCCACTGGTACCCACACCCTCATTGTGTTTTGTCTCAGTCTCCCCTTGTCCGTTGTTGAGTTGGCCCTCATGGTTGTGTTTCTTTGTTCTGCATTCAGTCTTCTATGTTTTGGATTCTGTGCTCTACATATTATTTGTTTTTCTCTGTATTGTTAATTACCTGCATTCAAGCTTTGTTTCGAATTCACTCCTGGTTTCTGATCCCGGTCCACATCCTGCCTTCCACACTGCCGAACACTGACGTGTAATAACTGCAGTGAGTTTCCTTTCTCTGGCCACAGATCAGGTGGTTGTTGTCGTCCACCTGCTTCAGTCATAAATGACTGAATGTAAATGTGTCGTTGCATATTTAGTTCAACACGTAAGTAGATACTGCCTGATATGGAGCTACAGTGCTGTGGAAACATATTTGCCCCATTTCCTCCTTTCTTTTCACTTTTCTTGGTTCAGATCAAACCAGCGTTAATGTCAAAGATGACCTTAGCCAATCAGAGGTGGCTTTACTGGTGTGTTTCAGATCATCATCCTGCTCCATAGCCCAGGTGTGCTTGAGCTCCAGAGATCAAACTAAAGACCAAACATCGTCCTTATCATATCATTAGAATTCAAGGTCTCAGTTACAGATTAACCAGTATTTACAAACTGGACTTTGTATTTACTCTGATATTAAAATAAAATGTAGCTAATGACCTGAAACATGTAAGAATAACAAAGTAACAAAAGACTAACCAAAGCAAATCAGGCAAAAACCAGGAGAAGTGAGATCACTAAATAACAGCACACTCATTTTTTATAAATCCTTATATGTCACCTTAAATGGGGCCATTGATATATGCAAAAATGTCGTGGATTACAGTTATTTGTATCAAATCCATGTAAACAGTATCAACATGTATCTGATCTCTTCGCATCAGAAGAAACTCATCTAAAGTTTGAAGGAGTGCAGTAAACCAGTGTTTCAGCTTTGTATTGGATCTATTCTCATTCGACTCCAGGGTTGTTGTTTTTTAAATGCTTCTAATAAACAACAGAGAGCTGCTCGGCACCATCTATCCCTTCTCTCTGCTCCTTGTCAAAAAAGACAAATGATGTGAATACTTCCTTTTAAGAATGCTGCAGCCCATTTTGGTTCCTTCCGCTGGAGCAATAGTACTGTTCAATATTTAGGATCAGGCTTTGACAGCATGGAGGAGGAACCATTATCCCATTGTCTTGTGAAGTTGCACAGAGTGGTTTGGATCTCTGTGATGTGCACTTTTAATGAGGCCCATTAAATGAAGTGGCAGCTCCTCACAAGGAAAAGTTGGTTGGTGTTTAATAGTTTCACCGCAAGCTTACATAAACTCCTTTAATTCGGTGCTCGGGCACTCTTTCTGGGCAGCGCCGGGAGAAGGTTCCCTTGCTTTGCCGTGAGGCACGCAACAGCAATTAGCCATCCTCTGGAGTCTTAATTAGGGAGCCACTTCGACCTGAAGATGAGTGCGTGAGAGGACCACACGTCGGTCAACAGCCAAACAAAAATAGATGGAAAAATAGAGCTTCCAATTAATTACAGACTCCAAATGAGCATCCAAGTAGTCGTGGGCCTTAAAGGCAAGAGGAAAAAAGTCAGCCCGGGCTGGTTTGACTCGAGCGATGGAAGGCTGCCACCAATTTACAGGCGTGCTTTTACATATATTGAAGAACGCTCATCTGCCAGCTTGCAGCACCTGGGGGCTCGCAGATCTGAATGATCTGAGAATGTGCGTTAATATGTTCTGTAATTAGCTTATAACTGACTGAGAGGCGATTGTCTTCACCAGCTTATCCCTCATTTGGTTAATTGGCATTCAGTGCATGCGTGTTTGCTTGCATGTGTGTGTAGCAGGTTATACCTGCTTTTGTTCTCCCTCTCTGCCTCACTGTGAAGCAGGTAACGCTGTTGTGACTATGGTGATGAGAACAGCAGAGACAAAAGACAATTGCCATGGTGACGATGTACAATATTTAACACTCGACGGTAAAGATGATAAGGTAACACGTGAATGTTGAAGACTTAGAATTAGTATTATGACTGCGATCAGCATTAAGGTGCAGCAGTGACATCAGTCACAGGCTGGGTGATGAGTGCGATGGCGGCAATGAGTGCTGCGGTGCAGGTTGTGACAGCTCCGAGGCCCGAAGCCCACAGCACGGCTCCGTATCAGATTACTGCTGGTCTGCAGGCAGAGGACAGAAGCGTCTCGTTAACTTTAATGAGATGAAGCCCTGCTCTTTGTCTGGGGAGTTCACTTTCTATATTCGAGTGTGTGTGAGGAAATGCACTAAAGAGTTGTTCTGCCTCCACCACAGTAACCTCAAAAGCAGACACAGAATCACGAGTAGGATGAGAATGCCAATTATGATCAGCAGCCATTTGTATTTCTTTGATTCCTCGTGTGCTCACTTCTGCATTAACCATGTTTGTGCTATATATGATTCATGATTGGCTTATTTGCAAATGAGCAATACTCCTGCTTCAACAGACCCTGACAGCTGACATTATACAAATAGTATTTTGCCTCTGTGTGAACGACTGCATGTGTGTGCGCCTGTAAAATGAATATATCTTTGCGTAGGTCTGTTTGTGTGCTGGTAAAAGCGTGTGGCTGGGCGCCGCGCCAGCCTCTAAGTGACAGCACCCCCTCTCATTGGCGCATCTTTGTCTCAGAGACTAATGGCACAGAGAGAATCAATTACCGCCATAACATTGGTGATATGCCAGAGCTGCTGGGCGGCGGAGGAGAGAATGAGCCATTCCCATGCACCCTCTGTCTTCACCCACCTCCCATCCGCCTTTTCTTTCTCCTTTTCGTCCTCTTGTGTCAGCCAATGGCTGATTTGAATCTTTGACTTGTCCCCTCTCTTCCCATCGTCAGGCCTTTGTGGAGCACCGCAAAGAGATGGTACCCATTCCAGACACTCCCCAGAAGCCACAGTCACACCCCGTCATCAGAGAAGCTCAGGATCCTGGTGCTGAGGTAGAAAACATAGTTCTGCTCCACCGGTCACCGTGGCGATACTTTATTATTTGTAGTGTCTTCTGTTGCTCTTCCACGACACCACTGGGCTCATACTGGATGGTTAAAATAACCGACTGGACCTGTTGCTGCTGATCCCTGCATCCTTCTTCCAGCCCTCAGTGAATTTACATAACAATGAGCATATCGCTGTAAGTCCATGAACACACATCCAGAAGACTCAGCAGCCCATGTCTCAAGGCTGAGTGCAGCTTTGCTCCCTATCAGACTTTAAATGCTGCTGCTGGAAGAAAAAAAATACAATAATATTAGAAACTGAGGACACAGCTCAATATATAATATTAGGATAAAACTTTTTAATTTCAGAGGTGTGTTTGTTTTGTGTATTTGAACATGTGTGTATAATAGATGGAAATAGTTTAGTTGCCACGCTGAGCAGCCGGTGTGTTTGTGGTGTGGACCCAAAAGCAGACACAGGAGTGAAAACTAAAGTGTGACAAAAAGTGAGCCGCTTACTTAGGCTGCTGGTGAAAAAGAAATCAAGCTGAGGCAAAACTACACCAAAACCTAAACTGGGATAAGCTTGGTTCATCTGGTTTATTTCAAGAAGCCAACAGTGAACTGTGTTACTGGGTTGTAGAACAGTTACATTAAACTTCATCAGGTCTAATTTAATCCCGTACAGTTAGTTCATTGGTGACCACAGAAGGTTTAGTGCTGCCCTGTCTGCCCCTGTCCACACCCGAGTGGGTGAGTGGGTACAGCTGGAGGAAGAACTATTTGAGCTCCTGCTGAAGTTTTCTCACTTACAAAGAAATGAAGGGACTCTGATTTTTATGACAGGTCTGTATAAATCAGCCTGCATGTCATTGAGTCATATTATGATGCCCTACAAACCAGCCAGAATTCTGGCTCCAACACATTTGTTGTGTGCCCATGTGACACACAGATTACAACCGATCAACCAACCAATCAATTACAGTCACTCAGCTTACGTATGTAAAAGCACGCCTATACAGAATTAATTTGTCCTGTTCCAGCCTCTCCACCAACACCAAACTCTGATGTACAATCTCAGAAATGTTGTTATGGCAGCAGCACACATACTGGTGTACGTTATTATTGAAAGTCTTCTTTGAAAAGTCTTCATAAAGCTTTGAGTTGTCACAACTAGCACAGACATGAAGTTTTATCTTGGCTAAAAAGTCACTGACGTACACTTTGTGACTGATGGTTACAGTCTGTTTGCTGGTAAAACTGGTTTAAGTGAAAATTTTGTAGCTCTTTGTGACGATTGCTAACAAAAGGAAGACAGTCTGCGCTCGTTGCTGTCACTGGGTGCAGTCAGCTACAAAGAAGCCTTCTCCTGTCTTTGTGATGTCTTACACACTTTCAGTGACTGAATTCATTCTCTCAGGGGAACTAAACTGGGATTGGCTCTCCTCTCCATCTGATTACATTGAGGAACTGTGTGATTCATCAGCTCTCACACAATGTACTAGTGCTCAACTCAGTGGATCCAAGTCAGTCTATGTTCTTATCCTTCTTAAAAATGCACTAATTTGTAATTATGTCAGCTATTATTTTGCTGTTGCCTTTAAACCTTGTAATAAAAAGAAGAATGGACGTTTCTTTTGCCGCTCTGTTGCATGAGCACTAAAATACATGTAAGTTTACAGTAACCTTCCCCAAAGGAAAGCTGCTGTGCTGGTGCTGCGTGAACACACTCACTGACAGTAGAAGGCCGTCATAGCTGTGAACAAAGTAGAAATCCAAGTCACACCATTACTGGACTCAACTGAAATGAAGAGCAATGGTAATATTGTTGGAAAGCCTGATGAACATTTCTATATTGTGGGTCTGTTGTTGATAGAAAGGAAACAGCGTCTCAGAGGAAACTTCTGCTGTGCTGTTGTTAGCCATCGCTGTGTGTGTGTGTTTGTGAGAATCACCACACCGATGCCATCCCTAACCCTTTAAAACCTGAAGTAACTGCCAGAAATCTTTATTTTTTTATAATGGTGTTTGTTGAACCTTTACACAAAATATATAAAAATGTATCAAATTTTAATTTGTATCACATTTGCTACATTAGCCATGTTTTTGCAATTTAGTCATTAAAAATGGGTTGATCTGATATCCTCGTGTTGGTGTTGTTCGCAGATCATCATACTAAATGTTGTTCCAGGATCAACATTGCAAGTGACCAATCAGAATGTTGTGACGTCATACTTTTGCGACTTCGGGAAAAAGCGGCGTAAAACAAAAAACTGTTCTTAAGCTGCGTGAAACCGCCTCTGTCCGCCGATCAACGGACCCTGACCCTAACCGTAACCCTTTAATAAACAGTAAGCAGAATTGATATTGTCCTTGCAACATTGGAATTTCATAAATGCACGAATGGCTTGGCGCGCAAAAGAATACCGTCACAACAATGTGATTGGTCACTTGCAATGTTGAACCTGGAACAACATTTTCATGATGGTCTGGGAACAACACCAACACGAGGATATCAGATCATCCTTAAAAATGTGTCATGCAATTAATTTCATTTTTTGAGGGTAAAAAAGTCACCTGATGATGTAGAAGTCTGAGACAAAAGCATCAAATACGATACGCTGGGCTAAAGTCTGCAGAGCTGATCGGTCCATCCCTCCGTGTCCTCCTCTTCCTCCCGACAGCTGCCCAAATCTCCCTCTTTCCAACATGTTTCCGGCTCTTGTTGACACAGAGACGCTTTGTCCCGATATCCAAACGTTCTACCACTGGAATCTTAAGTAAATCTCCAATTAAAGCAACTCCATGCTGACAATAACTTGAGCTACACCAGTAAACAATTTAATTTTCAATTTAGGCCTCGCTGTTATTTCCATTTTGTCTTTTTTTAATAGAACAATAGGATGAACATGCTTACAGTCTGGACTGGTCCTGTAATAAAGATTGATTGATTCCATTGTCTAAACCAGGCTGTGGAGGAGCTCTCATCTTAATGCTAACAAAATCAAATTTGCCCTTTTGCTCCGTCTCATGTGTGATATAATCTTTGTATTCACACCTTAGGCTACAAATATGTGACATCTGAATGGACTCTTTCAAGTGCATGCTGAATATCCAGTGCATAAATGTTAAGGGACTGCATGCATAGTCCAGAAGAGAACTCGAGGAACCTGATTTTGTATTGTACTACAATATTTTATTTATACAGCACCAAATCTCAAAGCACTTTATATTGTAATTCGGTCAGTTTACACCTGGAGATGTCAAATATTTGAAGTACAGAACTCTACACCACATCTTTTCATACCAGCTTTGTTAAAAATAAATCAGAGGTGCCTGCAGTGATTGTAGTTAGAGTACATAAAGGATCTTAACAAGCTGACTATCACATTTAAAGGGTAGCAGAAAGCGAGCAGCACATTCTCTTAAGCCCAGCCTTCAATAAGCGAACATCGCCTCAGCCCTGATCTCGCATGCAGAGGTTTTTTTTCCAAATTATCCATCAAATGGAATCAGGCTGCTGCAGTTTTTCACAGCTTCAAACAGACTCCTGGAAGAGGGTTACACTAAGAGAAAGAGAGGTGGGCCGGAGCGTATGACAAACTCATCTGCAGCGTAGAGGAGAAGCAGAGCGTCTGTGGTAGGAAAACTAAAAGACATGTCTGTCTTCTGCTGTTACAATAAATAGCTTTTATATAGTCGGGTAAAAAAAAGCTTTGAAAGCTGTCTGGTCTAGACGTGGTAAACGGGCGACATTTGAAGTGTTGCCAAATAAAAGATGAGCTGTTACTCAAAAGCCCCTTCACTTCCTTTATCTCCTTCAGTCTCTTTCCCCTCTGAAGTTTGAACCATTCGTTTCTGACGGCACCTGTTTGAAAGAGGACAAGCAAAAAGTTAGAATCACAGTGGAACAAATACTCTTTTATGAGGTTGTATCCATGTTACAGTTCTGCTCGACCAGATTATTAATAAGTCCAGTGGGAAGAAGTGACTGGGTCACACTGGTCTGCTCTGTGTAGGAGAGTATTTAAAACAATGTCTTTAATCTTTTCTGTAAAACAACCTGCCCTCTCTGGTGGCTTTACAAGGCACAATCGTTTGTTTGGGAATCCTATAAACTCTCTATAAGCTTCTGTTCCTGTTTCTTTTCACATGTATTTCTATTCTATTTGATTAGCAGCAAGAAAAGAGACGTGAGACTGATTAGAAGAAGGAAAAAAGAAAAAGGGAGGAAAAAGTACAACAAGCCTCGTCTGTAACAAAATCATATGTGTGTGATTAATTCTCCAAGAAAGTAATCCCATTATTTTACCGATTCCATATTTTCAAAGGTAATTAGTTACTTTATTAACTATTACTTTTTAAAAACCTGAATGTGTAATAAAGCAACAGACATTTTTCTGCATAATCCATCATATGAAACTGAATGAAAGTCTTTTGCGAGGCCACAGGTCACCGCGCCCATTAATCAGCACTAATCAGTGGAAATGATCAGTGGGCACCAGACAGTCACATTCTGTCTCTGGCAGGGAGGTCAGGGCTCTGCTGGGTTCTTCTACAGCAAACTCGCTCATCCATGTCTTCATGCTTTGTGCACAGGAAGTAGTGTTCTTCTGGCCAAATGGAGACATGTGAGTCATTACTCAAGAGAACACACTGGCTCTTAGTGATGTAAGGCATGGATGCAGCTGCTCGGCCATGGAAGCCCACCCCATCAAACTCTCTGTTCTGATGAAGTTTGGAGGTCTGTGGTGACTCTGCAGAAAGCTGGAAACCTCAGCATCCACCGACCCTCCTCTGTGATTTCACATGGCCTGGCCCTGTGTGGCTGTTGTTTCTAACCAGCTCCACTTTTTTTTTATAATTGTTGACTGTGGAATATTTAGTGTGGAAATGTCACAACTGGACTGGTGCACAGGTGGCATCCTATCACAATCCCACGCTGGAATTCACTGAGCTCGTGAGAGCGACTCATTCTTTTACAAACGTTTGTAGATGCGCTCTGCATACCTGGGGACTTCATACACCTGTGACCCTGGAAGTGACCGGAACACCTGAGTCCACCTGAGACAGGTGAGTGAATCCTTTAACTCATTTAAGGCAGGACCATGCTTTAATGGAGGGGAATCTTCCCATGAGTGATAAAACTTTCCAGTCTGTCAGTAGTAAGATATTCGTTTTTCCTGCAGTTCTATCTTTCCAGCTTCCCCAAACACATGTAGTGATGTTTCTTTGTTTTAACTTTCCAAATACGATAGACACTATTTAAAACAAAGAAAGAATGAATTCTTTACGTAGTGATATATTAAATCTCCAATTCCTAATTCAGGTGTGACTCTTTTCTCTGTCACAGAGAAAAGTGGATGATCACTGATGAAGGTGCACTGGTGACGAGGCAGCAGTTTGGTGATGTGAACCTTATGGGCAGAAATCTGTGCCATCAACTGAATTTGAATAAGTTCAATTTGAATTGCTCAGACTGAATCTGAATTGTAACTTGAATAAATGCTTTTGAAAACCGAATTTGAATTAGTCTCATTTGAAATTGAATTTATGGTTTGAAAATGAATTGATTTGCTTTGAAACTGCATTTTATCCTTTAAAAATTCAGCTCTCGAATAATTTCAGTTTCA
>NW_005187633.1:93754-97051 GCF_000239375.1 Pundamilia nyererei | reverse complement strand
GTCATGTCGAATGACCAGCGGATAAACTCTCAGGTTGGTAATAAATGTATTACATGCATAAGAACAAGCGTCATGTTAACAAATGATAGCCGTACGGTAACTTTTATGCTTATTGTAGCTGTTAGCTAAAAAAGCTAATTTAACGTAGTTTGCCCTGAATTCAGCTTTGACAACAAATATGATCGACTGTTTCTAGTAGAATTCCAAAGTTGTCATCTTGGACCCTCTCAGAGTACCCCCTCTGTATGCTTGCAGAGACCCCTACAGTAGGGAAACATGCAAAACGGTGTCCAAACCTTTGTGTTTTAGCTTTATGTCTTACACAGCATCCCAACTCTTTAGCTAACTTAATAACTTTAGCTAAAGTGAATAGTTAGTCGAATTCATTAGTGCAGCATTACTGGATCACCTCTGTTTGAAGTGATATAATGTGATATACAACTATCACTGTGTTTAACTACCATAATAATTCTTAGGGTGCTGAGTGCATGCTTAATTAATTAGATTTTTTTTTTTTAAACATACTGCTCCATTACTATGTTTGACAGGCTGAAGTTGTCGGGTCACCTCCTAAATCGACCATCTTTTACAGGTGTTTTGTGCCAGAAATGGAGTGTCCACTGAAGACTGAAGATACTAAATCTCTACGCCTTGCCATCGATCCCTCTTGTGCCTTCATCTAGACAAGAGACAAACTTAACCACTCTCATATGCTCTGTACCTACATCAGCTTCCCTGACAGTCGTAGCTTGGCTCATCTGAGGGTGAAATTATAAGAATGTGTTATTTTGCAAAGTGCTCTCTAGGGTTCCTAAATAAAATATGGCATTGAGGTCTTTTGAATTAATCCCTTCTTCTGAAATATAAGAACCTCTCCTGGTTTTAATGGCACTTTGGATTTCTTTACCTTCTGTTCCACTCCCAACCCCAAATAGATGCTTACAAGCTGCCACAGTAACATGGAAGAGGGAAAGAAGTTGGAAAGGACTACTACAAATAAACCTAATGCCTAACAATGTAAAATAAGAACAACAATAATAATAAAGATAAGATGAAGTAACAAGTTTTTAGTTTTTTGTTTATTCCAAATGATCATCCAGATGTCTGTGACATGTGATGACAAACACCATAATGGAAGGCCTTAGTCATCACATGCTTAAACTCATATATTTTTGCATATGCTGAACAGGCAGTCAGACATGCTGTAACTGTGTGGTAGAAAACAGCATGAACACCATACGGCAGGGGTCTCAAACTCCAGTCCTCGAGGGCATGGAAAAGTTGCATGACACTGGCCCTTGAGGACTGGAGTTTGAATCCCCTGTCATATGGAATATGACAGGTGTGGTTGAACTGCATGAAGACTCTGAAGTTTCTCTTCTCTTCTGGCAGGACAGGAATGTGGCTTTGTCCTGTGAGCCACTGTAAGGATGTACTTAGAGTAGAACTGGACTGTCACCGGCCAAATTGAACTTATTCAAATTCATTTTCTGATGGCACAGATTTCTGCCCATAGAACCTTTACAAAGACATACGTGAATATCATATGCTGTTTAATGATGTCTGCAGACTGACGGTTCCTTTGCCTCACTGCTGTACTGAGCCTTTAGGTTTCTGCATCAATACAAATAGGCTGAAGTTTCGTCCTATTGAACGTGTGGGCTCAGATAAGAAGATGAGAAAAGTCAAGCAAAACAACAAACAGACAAAAACATCACAGATAAATGAAGGATAATAAATCTGAAATATTGTTCATGGTGAAGTGTATCTCTCTGTGCTGGGACTCTGAGTTTTACAGGTGTGTGTGTGTGTGTGTGTGTGTGTGTGTGTGTGTGTGTGTGTGTGTGTGTGTGCATGCGTGTGTGTGTGTGTGCGCGTGTGGGTGTGTGTGCGTGCATGCGTGTGGGTGTGTGTGCGTGCATGCGTGCGTGTGTGTGTGCGTGTGTGTGCGCGTGCAGATGTTTTGGACATGTTCAATTCCTCCAAGTCGTTTAACTGATTAGTGATTTTTTTCCTCTTTTCTTGGATGCTCACTAAAGGTGTGTATATTTGTGTGTGTGTGTCTGTGTTGCTGTTTGTGTTTCTGTGTTGCTGTCTGTGTATGTGTGTTGTCCCTGTGTGTGTGAGTTGTCAGTATTTGTGACTTTGTGTTGAGCAAATAGAAGCAGTGACAGTAAACTCAGTGCTGAGTGTGCACAAAGAAGAGGAAATGACCCTAAGTTAAATAAAATGACACAGACACCAACTTAAAGCAACAACATCATCCAGAACAAACAAACAAACAGCTGCACATTACGTTGATCAGACCGGCCTGACTAACCTGTGACACCAGTGGACTGATGGAAAGACCAGTAAGAAGGAAAAGAAGGAAAATGTGGTGTGGACCACCTGGGAGTGATAAAGCTCTTCTCTCTGGTCGTCTTCTGCCTTCTCCAGAAAGGTTTTGTGTCAGACCCAGAGATCAATAACAGTTTGTTATTTTTCATCATCTTCCAAAAGCCGTGTCAATCCCTCATCGAGAGATTTCACCAATTATCTGAGGAAGAGGCGGCAAAGGTACAGACGTTCTGTACTTATGTAGAAGCACTGATAGTGTTAAAAATGCTCCAGTAAAAGTACTTCTTTACTCAAGTAAAACTGAAAAAGTACACGCTCTGAAATGCAAAGGAAGAAAGTAAAGGTAGCTCTTTGCAGAACATTTCTACCACCTATTTTTATTTATTTATTTTATTCCAAAGTTAATATTTGCATCCAGCTTGAACCAGTTACACAGAACATGAACAGAGAAAAAGAAGGAAAATAAAAATATGTATCTATGTTCTGTTGTCTACGCTGTCGAGGGTGAAATGAGAACAGTCGGGGTTAAAGGGGACCTAAAATCAGCTGTAATGGCTCAGTGTGGAGAAAAGAATCACACACAGTAACTTCTACTGAGAGCTCGAGTGGATGTCCTCAGTGTGCAGGCTGTGATCAGCTGCACTGATGATTTCACTGTTTATGCTGTCTTTACACTATAGAGTTAGTATGAAGGGCGACATCTGTGAATGAATCTAAGCATCATCACCAGCGTAACGTTAAACTATTCTCTGCTGCACTTGATGTAACCTCACTCTGACCATGAGCAGCACAGCCTCTGTGCACACTGGCTTTTGCTTTACATCACAGCACAGCTACAAGCTAACCTGTCTGCACTTCACTAGTCGTCCTGTTATTGAGTTAGTGTGCGTGCATGCCCGCAGTTGTATGTGTCCTGACGGCTGCGTCTTTTGTTTCCCGCAGGAGCAGCGTGGAAGACAC
>NW_005187633.1:80627-88151 GCF_000239375.1 Pundamilia nyererei | reverse complement strand
TTTTTTCTCTGTATCTATGAAGCGCCTTGAGGCGACTTATGTTGTGATTTGGCGCTATATAAATAAAATTGAATTGAATTGAATTGAATTTCAGGAGCAGGACCTCCTTCAGGTCCTCCTTCATGCCCCCTCCGGCCTCAGGCTATAAACCCCCCCTGCCCCCCCGGTTCTTTCCTCTCTTCTCCTCTTCTCTTCGCTTCCTTTCCCCTTTTATTTCTCGTTAGTACAGGGGTTCTGCCCGGCCCGAGAGCCGTCACCAGTCCCCTTCAAAGCCTTCCCCAAACCGCAGCACTATTCACACTTCCTCATCCCTCATCGGCCATCGTTACCAAGGAAGTGGTATTTAAACTAAAACAAGACAATAAAACTTCCAATCGTCAGTAACAGCAGTAACAGTAGTTGTATCATTGGAGACATAATGCAGGTTTCCCCTGTGTTGCCTGTTGCTGTTCAGTGTAACTGGTTACAAAACATTTCTGTAGCAGTTTCTTTTTAATACGACTTACTGTTTTTTATCGCCCTCTCCCAAATGTTTGTGCATGGAGCCACTGTGCTGCAAAGAGAATGTGAACAAATGTAAATACATGCAGGCTGTTTGTGACTTCACATGATGCTGACCTAAACCACAGTGCTGTGGGTTGGGATAAGCTGGGTCACAGACTGAAGGGGAGAAGCCAACAAGTGCTCAGCATATGTTGGAAGTCCCTCTACAGGCTGCTGGAAAAGCTCCAGCTGACACTTCGTGATGCTGGCTGAGGGACTGAGGAGTGTGCAAAATGATCAAAGTAGATGAAGAATCCAAAGTTTGAATTACTTCCTCATTTCATCCTGCTTCAGTTTGTTTTAGAGTGGTGAAAATCGCTGGTTTAAACTTGTTGTGGGTTCATTTGAGCTTACAGGATTTATCTCTCTGTTCTCTTTTTAAAGACGCTGCACGTTATTGTCTGAGACCAAACACGCTCATTTACCAGAAGTGCAGAGGAAGAGCCCGAGCCTGGGCTTCGGCCTTCAGCCCACAGGGTGGAGAGTCTGGTGGTGGGATAGGAATGCGTTTGGCCAGACAGCCTCAGCGCCCAGACTTTCAGATCAGCCTGCCGGTAGGCTTGTGGGAAGGTGGCCACATTATCACGAGCCCTGGTATGAGCTGGGGTTTGATGAGGTGAATGACCGGCGGTTGAATCACTTCAAAGCGTAGGTTTCAACTTCCTTTTTTATTCCGCTGGTGGTGACTGTCATGACAGTATTTTCAGGCTGCGGTTAAAAATTCCAATAGTGTGAGATGTCTGTGTGTTCATCCCTCATGAGGCAGCTGCATCAGCACACAGTAAACACAGTACAGCCACATTCACATGCATGTTCTCATTTTCACACGACTCTTCTATCCGTCGGCATGCGATAGCTCTCTCATGCTTTGGAAAGTGAAGATAACTGGACCCAAACGCAGAGACGCCACGAAGCAGAGTCTCAAAAAACGTATTATAGTTGATTAAATGTAAAAAAGAACAAGCAAACAAAGGCAACAGGAAACTAAGGTGCTGAAACTAACAAGGTTGACAAGACAAAGGGAAGTAAAACCACAAACACGGCGCAGACGACAGCAGGTTCGTGTAAATACACGTGAAAGTTACATGTGAATGAGAAACAAAAGAAAAATTAGATTACAAAAGGTAGCAAAAATTAAAAAAAAATGGACAATGAATCAACATTACAACAAACCTGTAATGATTTTTTCCCCCAAGTCGTCATAAAAAGACAGAAACGCAACATAATTCAATCTAAATATGTACGAGGTTTTAAATATACAAACTAAAGTGAAAGTTTAGTCAAAACATCCCTTAAATGCCGCAGTGAATACAAATCAATGAGCAGCAGCAGGTTAGGGCGGGTTAGGAGGCCACGCCCACACCTGAAGCCACTCAGCTGTTTGATGGCGAGGGTGACCGCTGTCACGAGTAAAACAAGTAAAAGCACCTGTACATTTACACATGTGTCCCTCACCATTGGCTGCATTGTTGTTCAACAGTTCCTTTCAGTATCCAACATCACATAAACCACAAAACACTGTCTGGTCCGACAACACGTGAGGGTAATTAAATGTGACAGCATCGTTTACAGACACAAAACGTCATAATGTGACAAAAGTGACTCCTACAACAGGTTTAGGAGATTTTTACACAAGTTACATTAAGTTTTACTTGTTCAATCAATCAATTTATTTATCAGCACATTTAAAAAACCACACAGGAAGTGCTGTACATAGTAAAAAAAAAAAAGTAGATCAAACCCACGCAAAGAACAAAACAAAAATCTGTCACAATTCAAAGCTAGAGAGTAAAAATGTGTTTTCAAAAGTCAAGTGTTGGAGAGATCCTACCTACCAGCGTCACCAGTGGCTGGAAACATCTCATCGCAGGACTATAGAGTAACCTCGGTTGTAAGCTCCAGAGTGCTGGTTTCTAGTTGTCTTTTCACGTTGCTGCTTCATTAGATTAACGGCTTATTTCCTGTGAACAGGAATCTCTTTCCCTTGGAGCCCTGGATGTGCTAAGTTGCTGGTGTGCTGTGTTTCTGGAGCTGTGTGAAGATTTCCTCATGTGTGAAGAGCCCTTTTCCGGACTCCCCTGTGCCCTGGATTCCCCTCGCCCTCTCACCTGTATATAGTCGCACCTGAGTCCATCCCACCTGTGACAGTTTTAGCCTGCTGCTAGGGACAACTAGAAGCAACTTATCAGCTACCTGAGAGTTCTGTTTGGAGTATTTTTAGTTAACAGATCAGAGAGGTATGACGGATTTAGAGATTTAAAAACCATCAATAAAATCTTAAAATCAACTCCACAACATACTGGAAGCCAGTGTAAACGAGCCAAGACTGGGGAAATGTGGTCATGCTTACGAGCGCCTGTCAAGAGTCGGCTGCAGCGTTCTGAACAAGCTGAAGACGAGAGAGCAGAGCCCGGCTGATACCAAAATAAAGACTATTACAGTCGTCAAGCCTGGATGAAATAAAAGCATGGATCACTTTCTCGAAGTCAGCAAATGACAGAATGTTCTTAGTTTTTGACTGAGCTGGAAGAAGCTGGAAGAAGCTGGCTCTAACAACAGACTTTGTTTCTCAAATAAAAAGCTGCTGTCAAAGAAAACTCCCAGATTCTTTGCAAAGGGATTTCTGGACTTTTCCAGAGGACCAAGGTCAACCTTAAGAGAAGAGCGAGGGTCAGAAGGTCCAAATAGTACGATCTCAGTCTTTTGGTTTACATTCAAAAACTTTAATGCAAACCACGATTTAATGTCATCAAGGCCATCTAGCAAATCTTTTAGACAGTCCAGAGAGAGATGTGGGGGCCTCATGGTTATGTGTAAGCAGGCCTACGATGCACATGAGCAGCCTGCTGGATGTGTTTTTCTGGCATTACCTTTACAGTTGACCCCTACTGAATGCCTGTTTGTGGTTCAATATTCATGGATTCACTTACTGGAGGATTTTCCTGTGGAAAGGAACTTATTATTCATGGAAAATCTGCGTATTTGTGGATTTTGGACGTGCTGTGGAAGCCCACATCTCTGCCAGTTGTCTGCTGTACGAGTGTTTCACTATGAAATTTTGAAATGATATTAAAGTTTTGTAGGATGATAATTTAAGGTACATTTGGTGTTTGAACTATTAAAATAAAAGGGGTCTCGTGGATTTCAGCTATTTTTGAGCAGCTGTGGCCCCTAGCCCTTTGACACTGCAGGGCTCTCATGGTACTAGTGATAACAAGGACACTGGCAAAAAGCAAAACTTGGGAACAATAAGTAAGGATGGATAAAATAAGAAAGCAGGGTTCTACCCATGAAATGGACTGTTTTACTCTGTAAACTGTAACTGCTGTCAGCTGTATGTAGACTGAGATAAACGTTTAATAGCTGCTCTGTGACATTGTGGTAGGACTTGACTTAAGCGGTCAAAGAAGTGCAGGAGACTGATGCTGTCCAGTGTAGCAAGTGATTTATTCACCATTTTGTGACCCAAACAATATTTACAAAGAAACAAATAAGAAACTCAACTCTATAATTAACTCAGTTCAAATAAACATAACTGAACTTAAATCAACGGAAATTGAGGTCAAACTGCACACAGCTACACTGACCTGAACCTTTCTCCTCAAACACCCGAGTTCGTCTGCTTAAATCGTCCACTTAATCAAACACTTTCTCCTCTGGACTATTTCACTCAGTAAGTAAGACGAACATGATTATATTCAAACCTCTACTACTCCTCTTTACTCGCAACATAAACTCTGTGGTGTAATCAATACATATTACAACAATAAATCTATTTCTTCATAAACCCTCTAAAATCAACTTTATTAAATTATAAGAGTTCTTCCCCTTCTGCACTTGGTCTCTTCCTGTGACCTCAGATGAACCCAGAAGCTATAAAGCAGGAAGTAAAACTACATTTCCTCCTTTTGTTTCTGGAAGACATGTAGGTAAGGTAGGTCCTAAACAATACAGCAGTTGAAATAAAGAACATGTTAACTTAACAGACTTGTAGGAATTGATTTAATCCAAGATGTTATATTATATAATCTGTAAAAGTGCAAAACAAACAAACCCGGGATAGTAGATGTTTGCATATTGCAGATTACATGTGAAATATGGTTAAATCAAAACAAGAATGTTAATTAAGAATATAGACAAATGGTCTTCTCACTCACTTTGTCACAGACATAAACAAATAAATCAAACCAAAATGTATTTCTATAGCACATAATAATGCAACAAAGTTGACCAAAGTGCTCCACAGTCGGTCAGAGCGATAAATCCAAAACAACTTGTTAGAAATTCTGTACAATCTCAAATGTTGCTATCGTGAGGTTTTAAAAATGGATGATAGTTGTATTGGTTAACAGAATTCAGTGTTGGGAACAGAAAGTAAGTTGCAGAGTTGTCAGTGTCAAACTAAATGTCATCATTCTATAACTGTCACTCAGCCACAGTGTCACGGGTGGCTCTGTCGTGCAATGGTCCATGTGTTCATGTAAAAGAGCAAAAGATCTCATGTTATCCTGGGAGAAGTCTTTGTGACTCTGAGTACAACGAGCGCTGAGTTAGAATAAACCTGCTAAATCCAGCATGCAGAGCGAGCTGCTGTGGCGTGAATAAAGCAGCTGAAAGCAGGTTGCGTAGTTCCAACTACAGGCCAGAGGTTTCCTCGTAGTTTGAAATAACTGCACGAGCTTTGCTTTGTATAATAATGGAGTAGTGCTGCTGTAATACAACATGAACGCAGTTCACTTTGCTGTATTTGTCCTTAAAACCATTTCTAAGTGAAAAACCATCTACTGCTACTGTCAGGCCACTTTATCACTTTATGTCACTTCATTCAACAGCACTGTGCTTGAATGACGTGAATCAGAGAACGCTGAGATTTGGATTTACAGTGACAACTCTCAGACAGTCAGGACACACTCACTTCCTGTGCCTCAACATCACAAAGAGACCAAAACAGAAGACTTCTAACAATCTGTTGTACAAACAGAAAGGCTCTATTCACATGGCTTTCAATGAGCCAAAAACCATCTAACAATTAAACTCAGAGTCACGCTGAACGTGGCGAGTTTCCCTGGTGCTGCAGAAACCTAAAGATGTTCGACGTGTGTAGACGGCAGAGTTGTGTTTCAGTCCTGGTGCAGGTGACAACAGGTAGTTTAGCTCTGCCAGGACAACAGGAGGAGCAGAACCAGGGCTGCCAGAGCCTCAGTGAGACTCACATCCAGCACCATGCAAATCCATCTGTTACTGTTACACCATCTACACCTGTCACTGCTACTAATGATCATAATCATCGTCATAATAATATATCTGCTGTCATACTAAGGAGGAGTAATGTTCTTAAATGAGTAATCAAGCACTTGCCAATACTTTCCTAATGTGTAATATTGTAACATTTTGCACTATTGAACATATAACTATTCTTTAAAAACATTATGTATAAAATAATATAAAATAATACTGATTATGTGTCTGTAATTTCACATTTATTGTTCACAGTCATTAAATTCGTGCATCTCAAGAGTAATACACAGGGTGGGCCATTTCTATGGATACAGCATAATAACATGGGAATGGTTGGTGATACTAAAGTCCTGTTTGTGGCACATTAGTATATGTGAGGGGGCAAACTCCTCAAGATGGGCGGAGACCATTTAGAAGTCGGCCATCTTGGATACAACTTTTGTTTTTCCAATAGGAAGAGGGCCATGTGACACATCAAACTTATTGGTAATGTCACAAGAAAAACAATGGTGTGCTTGGTTTCAACGTAACTTTAAAGTTCTGTAACATTTACATGAAATATTTGGCTAAATTAGTTCTGTTTCCACAGTGTTAGTAAATCTTAACAGAAATGTTCCCGTGCTCTGTTAAAAGCTAAAGGTAAAAACTGAAGTGTAACTTTTCCATTTACATTTATGTCCATTGAATTGTACCTGATATAATCTGGAATTAACAATATTGTAACTTTCCTGGGGAAATTAATTCTGGGTGTGGGAACACTGGGAACACACCAGCATAGATCAGTAACAGTAAAGGATACTTATACAAATATGCTTTGTAAAGTTACACATTAAAACTATAACTGATATAATCAGAAATGAAGAGACTGTTGTTATGTGTGTAATCATGTTGTTTTCTTTTAAAGGCAAATCCAGTCATTTAATATTTGAGGATAATTTTTAACATTACAAATCCATTAAATATATGATTACTATATAAAGAACTGGCTGCAAAAATGAAATTTATTACTTAATATAATCAAAATTAATAATTTTCCATTATTTTACGGAGTTTTTTTTACAATGTAGTTAGCGGTTATTCCTCAGGTCAGGTCTGGTCCTGCTGGAGGTTTCTTTTGGTAAGAAGCTCTTTTTCTCAGTTTTGGCAAGCGCTCACTCAAAAGCTTTCTTTTCAAACATATTATGGTGTCATTTTAGTGATCAGAGAGGACATGTGCTGTACGTTAAACCTACATAAATAAAACTGAACAGAAGAGAAACTTTGTAAATACCGAAATACAACCCTGAACAGAATCTAATAAAACTTCTCTCATTAATTATTTGGGAAAAAATGTAATTTGCGTTTAGAGACAATGCTCAATACATTTTATTTTATTTATTTATTTTATTTTTTTATGTTTTTTGCCTGTCCCATTTGGCTCTTTTGCCATCAGAATTATTGTCTAAAGGCGAAGAAAGATGCCCAGTGGATTTACTTTACCAAATGGACCATCCCAGCCTTGCCGTAATGATTGATAATTGATTCACCTTTTATTGTTTATTTTATTTTAACCTGCTAGATACGGGACAGACTTGACTGGGGAAAAGAAAGAGGGGAAAGAAAAACAGCGGGGAAGAGGGACGGAGATAAAGGGCAAAAAACAAAAACCGACAGACAAACAGACAAAAAATAAATCAATCACCTGTTGAGAAAGAAAAAAGAAAACAAGCAGAAAAAAAGGAGCAACATAATAAACAACATCAC
>NW_005187633.1:74438-79877 GCF_000239375.1 Pundamilia nyererei | reverse complement strand
ACAAACATCCATTCCCACCTTCATGCTCTCATATGCACTTACTCCACACTCAACCAACGTGGATACAGACATAAAGAGACGCTGTACACACGATCACACTCCCCAAGCGTACTCTACGAACTGGGTCTAGGTACCCTTGCCCCTGGAGGGGGAAACTGCACCCAGACCCAGGTGGTGTTACCCTTTTCCCTGCAGTGGGGGGAGGCAGACCGCCCCGACTCCGCAGCAGCAGGGAGGTCCCACACTCCAGACCGCAGACGGACGGCCAACTCCTCCTCCTAGCCCCCCCGCTCCAGCAGGTCGCAGAGAACGGGGGTGAGAGAAGACTCCAAACCTCCCTCCACCCGCTCATTGTAGTGTTGATGCATGTGTGTTCTAAGGTGCAATTAAAACCCAGGAGGGCATGGAGCTACCTGCCAGAGAGCAGCAGGTAAGCGCATAGTCCCTCCTGCTAGCCCTCAATGTCTACGTGTATTTAACATTGAGAGGTGGGCAACGACGCCAGGGGTGAGATGTACACCCTGATGGTCTTTTGGACTCCGTGTATCGTGCCCACCCCCAAGATCCTACATGTATGTGTAATGAGAGTGTGAGTAATGTGAATGTCTGGGTTGTGGGATAAAATTGAGGCACAAGAAGCCAGGAGGGGACAGAGGGGGGGGTGGCCTCCTCTGCACCCTGGTGACATACCCCTACTCCAAGGCCCTACATGTGTGGGTAATTGTGGTGGAGCAGGAAGAGGGAGGCAGCTGGAGATGGGGAGGGAAGGAAGGGAGGGGCAAGTGACCCCTCCCTGTGGCCAGCTCCCCCGCTGACCCCAGTAGGCACCCCCATACTCCGCGACCCGCCAGGGAAAGGGGGCCCAGGCCCATCCAGACCAGGGCCCAGTTCAGCAGCACCGCCCGGCCCCACAGAGCCTGGGACTGCCCACCCGACCCCACCACAGAGAAAACTGCACCCACCCCACCATCCACTCTTCTTCCACTCAATACATTTTAAATGATTTTTAAACAAATTATTTTCTTCTGAAAAAGGAATAATTTCTTAAAAGTGGCAGAATTGTGCTACACTGCCAGGTTGCTTATAAAACAATGTGTTCTATGTTAAACTCCCAGTGACAAGAAAAACTTAAAATCATGAACTGAAGCATCTCCTTCACTCGTAATCCAAATCAGGAGGTTTTTCCCATGTTGTGCTAACGCTCAGCAGTTAACTGCGTCAAACAGACCCTATAAACATTTTCAGATCACATATGATCTTTAAACTTTAACTGATGAATTCAGGGTACAAACTCAGTATTTATGTTACAATAATACTGTCTCATCAAACCTTCAAAAAGACGTGTATTTAGCTTCAGTATATATTTAATATATATTTTTCTATTAATTTCCTACAGTCATCTCAAGGTTCTAGTGAAACTTACATAATCTACAGCACGCCAAAGTTAAATAGCATGGCTATCTACCATCATTACCTACTTCAAGTTACGTTAGTGGGAGGCGTTCACAGTCACACAGTTGCTAGGAGATTCATAAATGCAACTATATATTAGGAAATAACAGAGGCCAAAACTGTGACCTGACCTCGTGATGATTATTAGCCTTCCCAACAATAGACTGTACACGAGCAAAGTGGCAGAGCTGGGTGGTTCACTGCGGGTGAATCTGTCTCTCCACGCTGCCATCATTAACATTCATGAGCAGGATAGAGGGAAGTTGGAGATGTGCTGCATGTGTACACAAGAGTTTTTCTTCACAAGTGTGTGTGTGTGTGTGTGTGTGTGTGTGTGTGTGTGTGTGTGTGTGCGTGCGCGTCTCCTTACCTGAGGGACACTACAGGAATATCTCATTTCACATGAAAAGGCCCGGGATCGCAGGAAACTCTGCTGCCGCCATGCACCTCCCACCCCCAACATATAATCTCTATAAATAAATAAATAAATAAGAAAGAATTTTTGATTACAGTAACAAGCCTATAAATTATGCAGGGTGAACCAGGCTGATGAGCGGAGTAAAGACAGCCCTTTATAACCTTTTTCCTGGGATGGGATGCACATGCAGTGACAGAGAGCTGCAGTGGGGGGTCCCGATATTTGAGGTGGAGGTTCTTTCTTTCCAGCCGGAGCAGGAACACATCTCTGCAGCAGTTTTGGAAACTTCTTCAGCATGTCTGTGTCTCACTGCTGCCCCCAAACAAGGACGATTCCCCTGATTCTGCTGCTGCCACTTTTAATAGGAAATGTGTTGAGTGCAGGAAAGCTGGCAGACATCTGTTGATGTCGGCTTCGATCGGGGTGGCTGCTGGGAGCATCCTAGCAGGAAGTGATTGTGCCACTTTGAGAGTTGCTGGCTGCTAATGCCTGCCTCTGTAACAATAACTACCCCACCTCCTCACCCCCCCATCACCACAGCTCCTACAGCACACTGTAACTCAAACATACCTGTTATATTACACACGATAGCAGCAGGATTGCAGATACAGACAGTGCTAACAATTCTGACATGGAAACATCAGCACGTCTTGATTTCCATAAAGTGCATTGTTACTCAGAGTGTAGGTTTTCCATACTATTGAAACCTTTCAGTGAAAACCAACAGTCGTTTATCAAAGTGACAAATACTCGTTAGGTGTTACAGTTTGATATTCCTGACAGTATTTTGCACAAAATGTTTTTAACCATGTCATTGTTCCCAAAAATGTACACGCTATTTTAACTCAGCCTGAAATGCTGCGTTAGATCAGATTTAGACCATTATTTTCACGGCACAATAAAAGCAGCTGTCAAGGTGTGGATGTGTGCGGTGCAGGGTGTAGGTGTCAGGGTCCTGGGATTGTGATTGAGGCTACGTCCACACTAATGTGTTTTTGTTTGAAAACGCATTGTTTTCTCTCCGTTTTCTCCCGTCCACACTGAGACGCTGTTTTCCTCAAGGGAAAACGCAGCGTTTTGAAAACGCTCTCGAAAACACACATTTCAAAACGCAGCTGTCCCGTCGCAGTGTGGACACACGAAAACGCAGACTTTCTAAAACGATGACGTATTTTAGTCATGTGATGCAGTCATGTGACCAAATAAACAAAGATAGCGGAGTGCGTTATACAGCCGTTGTTTTGATTGCTCTCAATTTTGACAGCCCTAAAAAAGATGAATATCAGTTTGTACCTGCTCCAGATAGCTTTTCTTCAAATTCTTTAATTCTCACTCGCTTTTGTGCAGGACCGGAACGTAAGCGTTTTCATCTGTTTCAGTGTGGACGCACGACTCTGTGGAAACGACTGAAAACGCTGGTGTGGACGCGGAGCGTTTTCAGACGAAAACGCCGTTTTCAAATCTATCCGGGCTGGACGTAGCCTGAGTGTTTTAAGTTCCTGTGATTTTTGTCGTTTTGTGTTGTGAATTTTGTATTAAGTTCTCTTTGTTACTCTACAGTTTATTTCTACAGGGTCTAGTTTCTTGTGGTTCCGGTTTAGTTCCCCGATAATTTCCCTCTGTATAGCTGACCCCTTTGTGTGTAAGTTCATACAGTGATGTGAGTTCTTGTGTCCACTCCTTACGTTCTGTGTTTCCTTCATCCCGACATGTCTGAGCTCCCTCTCTCTCACCCTCCAGTCTGCCTCTGTCTCCCATTTTGTCACATGTGTAATTGCCCTCAGCTGTGTCTCCCAGCTGTTCCCTGTTCTCCTTGTGTATTTATTGTTTGTGCTCACCTCTGTTCGTTGTGGTATCGTCCCCTCACACTGTGTTTCATCCGTGCTCCTAGTTCCCTTTGTAGCTCCCTCATGTCTCTGGTTTTTGATTTGAGTTTCTTGTTTATGGCTTGTTACGTCCCCACATGAAAGCTAGGCGAAGAGGGTGGGGGACAGTAACAGTTGGATCCGGGTTGAAATGAAAAGAACGCCAGGCAGAGGTATTTAACACAAATTATATCTTTATTATAATCAGTTACCTCAATATTCATATAAACAGTAACAACAAAAAGAGACGGCAACGCTGCTTTAATGATAAATCAGACAAGCCAACCCAAAGAGATGGTGACCACTTCAACAAAGAAAACAACTATAAGGCTTCAACAGAAAAAGATAGCAACGCTGCTCTTAGCAATAACCAGGCAGGCCAAACAAAATAATGGAGGCCACCGACACTTAAGGAAAACCACTGCTCAGTTAAGAGCTACTCACAAAGAGCCACGCACGGTGGGGCTGGTCACACACAGCAGGCCTTTTCCACACCTAGACCAGTATCACACACTGACCAGCACAGAGGAAAACCACCAGAAGCCTCTCCCCACTGCTCCTACCACTCCACACCGTAGGCAGGACAATCACACACCTAGCACTCAAAGTGGAGACACCAGAGAAAGCCACCCTCCCACATCCAGCCCATCCCCAGCTTATACAACCTCAGAGAGGTGATTGCTGACTGGGTGGTAAATGAGTTTTGAGTTCATCCCTCCCCGCGAAGGAGTCCTGCGTTTGGGTTCTATTTCCTGCCAGCCACACAGTGAAACATGACAGTAGGACCCCAACGCAGGGCTCTGAGACAGGATGATTAACGAAAAGCAGCAGAACACTGGTGAAAACCTGAACAAGAAAACTAAACTAGAAACTCAAATTACTAGAGAACCAGAATATTACCAGAAGTACAGAGGAAAAACACACAGCACAGTAAGGGTACAACACAACAGAGACAGAGGAAAACCCCGGGCTTAAATACACCAGGGAGTAACAAGGGAACGAAAAACAGGAGGGAAGCACAGCTGGGAATAATCTGACATAACGACACACAGGAAACAAAGCAGGATACGCTGCCATAGGACACAGACTGTCAAAGTAAAACAGGAAGCACGAGGCATTCCCAAAGACAGGCTGTGTCCCAATTCAGGGTCTGCACGCATTTCAAGTGCGGTTATGTCACCGCCACGTGACGACGGCTGTCCCAATTCGAAGTGTGCTTCAAATGCATACTCCAAATGCGCCGTCGATTTCCCCAAATATCAAGCGTGGTCCGGTGCACGCTTCGTGGTCCCATATATCCCACAATTCATAGCGCGGCGGTGGGTGTGGATAATTTTGCCGCAAAATACGGCAGAAGAGAGCGGCCGAAGAGGTTTTTTTTGTTTCCAAACTTTATTGAAATTATAAAGCGAACAGTCAGTCATTCCAGTTCAGTTTGTACAGTAGACATACAAGGCAAATAAGAGTAACAATATAGAGTACAATGAAATAAGAAGGAGAAATAAATAAAGGATAGAAAAGAAAAAAGGGGGGAATGTGACAGACTTCATAACAACTTTGTACTTGAAAGTTGTGACAGCTCATTCGTTAAACATTTCTGAAAGAATTTCAATCAATGATAAACCTTTTTTATTGGAAGTTAATTTAAGAGAGTTTAAGTAATATTCAATTTCAATCAAAAACAAATTAAATGATGGGGTTGAG
>NW_005187633.1:40605-48185 GCF_000239375.1 Pundamilia nyererei | reverse complement strand
GTTTTCCTTATAAAACGCCGTTTTCACCGTTTCTTCCCGCAGTAAATATAAACAACGACAGTATTCAGGAAGAAAAACAAACATTGCAGATATTTTATCATAACTCTGGTTTTACGTGGCCGATCAACACAATTTATAAACTGGTATAAAGTCCACACTTTGCCCGTCAGTTGTTCCGTCTGTCCTGCTCACATCTCCAATGGTTGTACACGTTGTCATTAACGTGGCTTCACTCCACATCAGCCGCTTTGCTAAAACACCGACACATGAGGACGCTGTCATAGCCTGTCAGCCACGTTGATCAGCTGCATATATACGAATGTGAATCGCATCATTGGCCGGACTTTGGGATAAGGTGGCATCGTTCTGATCCCATACGGGAGCAGCCAGTCACTGACTCACACTGCAGAACAGAATTGTTAAAGTATTAATTTTAATTTTAATTCAAGTTAGATTTTTTTGTGCGCAACACATATTTTCTGTACATAATTGTGCACACGCGCAGCTTAGAGGGAACATTGTTCAAAAAGTATTTTCTGAAAGAAATGGTCTTGGGCTGTAGCTTTGTGTGTTTTTTGTTAAACTCTCTGTGACGGGTAAAAGTCCAGGTTTTAAAAAGATGCTTCAGTTTCTAAAACCGGCTTTCCACAAACCCAAGGATATCCGAGGATCCTGAGACCAAACTGGAACATAGTGGACATCATTCTGCTAGGCTTCCAGTACCATTGCTGACACTGTGATAGTATCTTTGGTAAGGTTTAATACCTTACCTCAAGCATGGCAGTGATGGAGAGCATTCTAACCGGTGGTTATTTGATCCCTAAAAGCTATATTTCTAATTATTTAGAAAAACGTTTTTTTACATGTCTGTCCCGTTTGTAGCAACTGAAAATAAAATAAATTCATAATTATAATAAAGGTCAATCAAATGGACCAATATGGCAAGGCCATGATGATCCACTTGGTAAAATAAATCCGCTTGGCATCTTTCTTGGCCTTAAGACAACAATTCTGATGGCCAAAGATCCAAACGGGACACAAAAAAAAAACAAAAAAAACAAACAAAAAAAAACAAAAAAAACGTTTTTGCACTTAAATCTAACTAAGCTATCCCCCCAATATAGTTTAAAGTGTTTAAAAATAACTTTATGATACAGCTAACAAAATCCTAGAGGAAGTCATTATTACAGAGAAGAAAACAACACTTTCTACCATGTCATTCGACAGGAGTTTCACTTGTTTGGGGTTTGAATTTTCAGAATGGTATGAACACAACACATTAATATAGTAAGTAAGAAAGTGCACATAAAAGTAAACTGTTGTGGGTTTGACTGGGCACCAGTAATTATGGATTTATTTACTGGTTCAAATGTATGAGGTTAAATCTTCCTGTTATTAAAGGACGTTGAACAGGACCTGCTGTAGAATAAGGCCAGAGATCGGTAGTTGTTGTAATGGCAGCACAGTGGTGGTCAGGACCGTTGCCTCGCAGCAGAAAGTGTCCACTGGGGCCTTCCTGTGTGGAGTTTGCATGCGTGGGTCCTCTCCAGCTTCCTCCCACAGTCCACAGACATGCAGTTAGAATTGCCTATAAGTGTGAATGGTGGTCTGTATTTATGCCTTATCCCTCTCATGCTGTGGCAGCTGCAGAAGCTCTTGGCCCCCCGTGACCCTGAGTTGGAGCCTTCTCGTCTCCTGTGCACCGTCCAGTGCTTCTAATATTTGACTCCATGTATCTAAACCCATTCACCTTCACTATCTCTGCTCGGTGCATGTTCACCTCTCCCTTATTCTATTTTGTTTCTACTGACTTTCATTGTTCTTGCCTCCAGGGTAAATCTTGACCTTTCCAGGTTTATTCCAGCTGCTTCACCTTCTCTCACTATGGATCACCTTGTTGTCTATAGACCTGAAAAATGACATATTTTAATTTATATAGAATACATTTGTTACATTTTATTTTCCTGTTCCTCGCTAATATTTAGTCACAGTGATTTAGTTCTCGAACACATATTTGCCGTTGTAGACTGGTCTCACTGTATTGTAAGCTGTTTTTAATTGTTTCTCTGATATTCTGGCTGATTAAGGTTTGCTATTCTGCTTTTGGCTAAGAGTCCTACATGATAACATTTTTTTCTGGCAAGTTTTAATATCCTTTCTTTCTTTTCAGTCTCTCATTTAAAGAGTTAGCCTGAGGTATCGTATGTGCATTAACATCTCCTCCAACCATTCCCCTGAGCCACTCCAAAGAGCAGGGATTAATATCAATTATGGACGGGTGGGAAGGTTCTCCACCATGTGCCAGTTCATTAATAGGGACATGTGTAACTCATTACCTCAACACTTTGGCCTCCCAGCACAGTTTAAGTATGTGAAGTGTAAGAAAGGGATGATTGATGATAAAGAGAATCAGAGTAAAAGGGGATTGTTGGGTTTCTTTCGAGTTCGATGAAGCTCCAAACATGCACTCAGAAAGTAGGTTTATATTCTCAGAAGTGTCAGCTCGCCTTTGAAAAGTGATGAGAGGCTCTATAGTGACAAACCTTCTATCACATCTTTAAAAAACAAAAACAAAAAAACACATGCCTTTACTTCCATTGCTTTCTCATGAACACACACACACACACACACACACACACACACACACACACACACACACACACACACACACACACACACACACTCTGTCAACAGTGGCAGTCGGCCTGGTTCTATCACAGAGCCGTGTTGCTGACAGTCTTAAAGGCCTCAGTGCCGACCGCTCTGACAGGGCTCCGCTCTTTTCCTCTCTCCCTTGCATTCCCAATCCTGCATCTGGCGTTTTTGTGCATTGCAGATCACAGTCCTCCCAGACTCTCGAGCTGCTTCACAGGATCAGCTGCAGAAAATGCATGCATCTGATGAAAAGATGCCATAACAGGGGTTAGAATATATGGGTTAGTCAATACAGGCCCCGATCTCATTAAAATATGGATGAACCTGCCAGTCGCTGCTGACTGGGGTTGAATATAAAATACAGACTGAGATATTATGTTATTGACAGTGGCATTTTCATAGGCTTTACCTACCTGAATACTTTTACTTGTGCCCACCTCAGTGTATTTTGAGCCATCCCTATAAGAATTTCCATTAAGTGCATGATGGCCTTTAAAAAAAACAAACCCACATGTTGTGAATTCAAAGTTTTCAGGATCCAAGTTTGCAGGAACAGCTTTGAAGTGCAGCTGTATGGAGCAGGTACAGTATTAAAAGGGTTTGTTTTACTGCATTTTAAAGATGATGAAAATGCTGGAACAATGCATGTAAATGACAAAAGTTCCCAGCCAAACACTGTAAAGCAATGATCAGTGTTTTTTTTACTTCACCGTCACTTTCAGGTTTTATTAATTGTATTTGAGAATTAGCAACAATAACTAATGAATCAACAATGAAGAAAATGAGTTTAACGTCTATAGTTGTGTTATTAGTTGAGCTGTTCAAGTAGTCATTGGTAACTGATGTGCTAACAAACAGCATAAAGGTTTCCCAAATCCAAAGATGGTGAGAAAACAAGTGTAGAATAAGACAAACGTTTATTCATCCTTATGTTAAATAGAAAACTTAACTTGTTCCAGTTTCTGGGTGTCAGTCAGTAACAGTTCCAAACCACATATTTGGATTAGTGTTTTACAGTTAGAGCATTTTTGCTCGGTGCCAGTTTGGCGTCTGTGGAGAAGCTACTGAAGATAATCAGCAAAAAAGAAAAAAATCCAAATAATTTATTAGTCCAAGGGACTCTAATGATGCAAAAAACTGACAAATCAAGGGGAAGTTAAAGAAGTTTTTACAGGGAAACCTTGCCCAGTCCTAATTGTCCTCTATTTTCCCATAATTAGCTCCCTGCATCCCTCTCCCTTTCCCTCCCTGGAAACTCGCAGTGCCTCGGACAGATGACCTCGCTCACAGCCAGCACTCTGCAGTGAGCCAGACTCCAGGTCACTCCCACTGCTCTCCACTGATTATAGAGGGTGGAGAAGAAAGTGGAGGTGCTGAGGCTCTGACACAGCAAGACAGACACTGCAGTGGTGCTCTGTAGAGCCCAGACAATACACTTTTATAACAGGGATGGATCGGCACGCCACATAGTAGCCAATAAATCTCCACCGCAATGGAAAGCAAGACAGCGCAGGGCCATTGTGTTGCTGTTGGTCTTTGTGTTACGTTTCCACGATTCTGTGTCTGCATGCATGTATCTGTGTGTCTGAGTGTGGATCTCACCTCAAAGGAGCGGCCCTCATAACACAGCTATTATTGTTGCTATCCTCTCTGCATTCCCTCCCTCCCTGCACTTCACAAAGGCTCACTGGTAGAGCAGGAGAATGAAGAGGGAGGCGAGAGGGAGTGCACTGTTGAGTCGAGCCGGCAGGGGAGGGGGTGAGGAGGAGTAAGAGGGGAGGATGAGATGTGAGCCTGGGCAGACTCCTCGGAGCCGGACATGGAGCTCCGATTATAGTGGCGGGGGACCGCAGTGAGACGTCGCCCAGCAACACCAGCAGCTCTGCCTGTAAATCATGTCACCGGGTCTCCTCGGCGGCGCCCCCGAGCCTCTTATCCAGCCTGTCAGCATCCCAGCTGGGGACAGAAACCAAGGGACAGTCTAGGCCTGAAGGTCTGACTAAAGAGAGCTGGAGCCGAGATTATGTGGGTCAGAGCCACCTAAAGAAATGCTTCACCTGCCCCCAAGGTCATGTCGTTCTTAACTCTTTGTCTTTGCTAAATTTGGTGTTTTCTGTGGTGTAAGGATTTTAAATCCTTTGTGCATTTTAAAACATTACAAAGGTAAAATCATTTTGTCTCCTACAATTAAAGGCCTTCTACTATATAACACAGTATATGTTTCTTGACACAGTGGAGGAACTGACAAGTGAAGTATTTAAAAAAGCTCTTCCTTAAAATAGTTAAACAGAACAATTTTATCAAAACGAGTTAATTTATTTGTTTTATCAAAATATCAAATGAAAGTTTGTGATGAATGTATCCTCAGCAGCAGAGGGACTCTTGGCCTTTCTTTACTGGGGCGGTCCTCATGTGAGACAGTTTCATCGTAGTCTTGATGGTTTTGGGACTGACTGACCTTCAGTTCTTAAAGTAATGATGGACTGTTGTTTCTCTTTATTTAGCTGACTGGTTCTTGCCATAATATGAATTCTACCCACATAGCAAATTGGTATGGTCCGGATCTGGCCCACACAATGTGCTTACACATGGCCCACATACCGCAAAGAATGACGACCCTTTGGTGGCCCAGACCCGGTTTGCCAGATGTGGCCCACACATGGGCCAGCACAAGCCTGTTGCAGACACAATGGTGGCCCTGTGCTGGCCCAGAACAGTTTCAGCTCTGGCCCCAGATGTCAGCCTAATGTGTCCCTTAATCAAGCCATGTAATAACAACATGTGCTGGAACACAATAGTACAAAAGTAACATGACGAATCTCTGTTCACACAGTGAATGGACTGATTCTTATATAGTGTTTTTCTGCTCTCCCGGATTACTAAAAGTGCTCTATACAGCACACCACATTCACACACTTTCTCTAAACTGAGTGCTTCCTAACTACATTGACACTCTTGACATGCAGACTGGAGGAGGCAGGGATCGAACCACTAACCTACTGATCAGTAGATGACCTGCTCTACCTCCTGAGCTTCAGCCACCCGGTGGTAAACATGAGTAAACCCTCACTAGGTTTTGGATAAAGTGTACACTCACAAACCTGTCAAACCTGCATTTGAAACGTTGGCTACCATAGCAGTATAGTATTGCAACATGGCATTTGGGTCTTCCAACTAAAATAGAAAAACAGGAACATAAATAGTGCCATCATTGCCAGACTTGGCCCACATCTGGTTGACAGACACCCTGCCATGACACCGGTCAGTCAGAAGTGCCAGCTTGATGCCGGATCCGGGCCAGACCTGTTTTCTATGAGCCTGGGCCACATACCAAACCATTATCGGGCCAGATGTGGCATGCCATCACATAAACAGTGCCATCTACATCTGGCCCATAACTGGATGACATACAGCTTACCATGCCAGAAGTCAGCCATCAGTGCCGGCTTGACACCAGATCCGTACATAATTCCATGTATTTGATGTCTTCTGTTTGTGTCCATAATGTGGAAAATAGTAAAAATAAAGAAAAAACATTTAAAAAGGTGTGTGCAAACCTTTGACTGGTAGCATATTTTTATTATATATGTATATATATGTGTGTGTGTGTGTGTGTGTGTGTGTGTGTGTGTGTGTGTGTGTGTGTGTTTGATGATATATTCAAACAAATGTCACTTACAGTAAAGAGTTACTGATCCACCTCACAGAATGCACTTTAGATATTAGGATGTATGGCTGCTTGCAAAGAGACTGAAGTTGATCCAGACTGAAGTAGTGGAGGTACCAGAGGGCATAACAGCAGATATACAGGCCAGCTACGATTACCTGGGTATCCCACAGGCCAACCACGATAAAGATGCATGAAGGTCAGCCACAGCCAAATACTTCCAGAGAGTAAGACAGAGGCTAGAACACCCAATGAATTGTAAGAATAACCTCCGAACCTTCATACCATATATATGCCGTACCAGTTACCAGATAACCAGCCAAAATAATAAGCTGGCTGCAGTAGAAGATTGAGTCCACTTATGTCAAAACTCCTCACAATGCTTCGAGGTCTCCATCCAAAGTCCAACAGCTGGAGGGTTTATGAGCAATGGAAAGAAGGAAGGTGAGGTTTAGAGCTGCAATCCAGGATGAAACATGAAGCATCAGTGAATACATGAGGAAGATGGAAGTGAGCTTCTCCAAGAATGCCTCAGGCACCTGACGACAGATGGTGATGTGGAACAGGAAGAAAAATCATCATGGATGACCAACACCCCGAATGGGATGTACCACTGACAGAGAAGCAACTGACAAACAATTCCTACCATCGACTAGAAAATGCTGGCTTACAGGATGTTGAGTGAAGGTGTTGAATACACGAGCAGCTGACCTGAAAGAGAGGATCGTAGCTAAGCTGACAACCTCTGTGGCCAACTTCTAGATACTGGACCAAATGGCCATATTTGTAGGATACAGGCAGAGGGCGTCACTTTGAATGTAAAACCACTCCTCTGGCATGCTGCCTAGCAACACAATTGTTTACACACATTTGCAACCCGAAGGCTGTGACAACACACGGTAGTTAGCTGTAATTGATGAATAAATACATAGAGACTGTAGTTGGATAAAAGATGAATAGTTTCTGCTGGGATGGGATTTTTAGCCGGAGCTGGGAATGTGTGAACACATGCCTGGAGAACCGGGCGGGTTGCTGGCTGTTTGAGCAGTGAACTAATGTGAGTAAATAAAGAGTGAAAGCCAATTCAATTCAATTCAATTCAATTTTATTTATATAGCGCCAAATCACAACATAAGTCGCTTCAAGGCGCTTCATAGATACAGAGAAAAAAAACCCCAACAATCATATGACCCCTTATGAGCAAGCACTTTGGCAACAGTGGGAAGGAAAAACTCCCTTTTAACAGGAAGAAACCTCC
>NW_005187633.1:30536-38966 GCF_000239375.1 Pundamilia nyererei | reverse complement strand
ACATAGCCGATCATTAGAGATAGGTTGATCATATTTAAGATCGAAGCATTAATTAATGGCAGGACTTCTTTGAGCAGTTTTGTAGGAATGGGGTCCAGAGAACAAATGGGTTTAAGGCCTGCACAGGACGGCTGGGGAGGTGGAGGGTGTAGACCGAAGTGGAGAAGTGTGGCTGAGCATCCTGCAGGTTTGATTTGGACAGACGTGGACGATAAACTCTGACTCTTGTAGCTGTAAGGTCAGTGCTAATATTCAGACACAGTAATTGTTTTTATCTCTTCAGGATTTTAACCCAACTAATACCAAACAGTATCCAAAATAAATGTTTCACTTTTCATAACATTCATCTTCTGTAATAATTATATTGTTTATTTATTTATTTTCCTGTAGCCTTGTTTATTACTTTATATGCATTTGAAGTTTACAGTCTGTGCTGAAATCATCAAAATCTTTAATAAAACCAGAATTAATCTTAAACAATTGTTTTTGTCAGATAATGCTCTAAATAACTGGTGTATTTGCCTGGTGGTCTTACTCATTGTTAAGTTCTGTTAAGGCTCGTCTGGGGACTCAAACACAAGTTTGTGGTTTAACGACTGTATTGCAGGCACAGAAGATAAACAGGTCAGATGGAAAGTTCACCTTCACACTCTTAGAGCTGTAACTGTTTGGTTTTATTTGATCTTCACAGTGAGATGGATACATTAGGGTTACAGTTTCTATACACTCACAGTCACAAAACACTCGCACTATATAGTATAGCATGTAGCTGTCTTATAATTCTCTACATTGTTTGTATCATTATCTATAAAAGCAATGATCATTATTATTTGAGCCACTTTTGGAACTTGTATTCAAGTCCAGCGCCCCTCATTAACATGCTTCTTGTTAAAGTTTTTCTCCCTAATATAATCTGATGGACCTCTGTGGCCTGAGTGAGTGGCACCCTGCCCATCTCTGTCCAGGCTCCGAGCATGCTAACATGTCATTTGGATGCCCCTACTTGCCCTTTTGGTGCCCCGTAGCGTCTGGCAACCCTGCAAAGCCTGTAGCCGCCGCCTCATTAGCATGCACAGTGGCTGCTCCATCTCGCCATCGAGCAAGGTCACCGGAGACTGAAGGTGGTCTGAGTGTGCTGGAGCGAGTTGGTGGGGTGGGGGAATTGCTCTATTAGCATTCACTGGCTCCCCGCTCTTTGCTAAATTTTTCAGTAACCTCCAGCTGCTTGATGTTGTAGCGAATCACCAGAGAAGCTCACAGTGTGCCTATCTGCCTTACCAGCCCCCCCAGCTCACCCACTCCTATCCTCCGTCTTCTTCCCCTCCAGAGTGCTGTCTCATCCCGGCCTCTTCACTTATTCATGTGTTTATTTATTATTTCATCGGCTGCGGCTAGGAGGCATCTAGTTGTAAGAACAGTCATTAATTCATTAAAGCCTCTCGCCTCTTCTCTCCGATCCATCTTTACCTTTATCCCTCCATCGCTGTCTGAGTGGACCCACGAGTGCACGTTGCTGCCCTCCTGTCCCTTTTACTCTTGCTCATTGTCCTTACATTTGCCCTAAACTAGGCACCTCCCATTTTACCATCCCAACATGACTTCTGAGTGTAAAATAAAACAAAGCTACAAAAAAAAGCTGTGATGACTGAGACAAGAGTCTGTTTTGTTCGATCAGTAGGTATTGTGGCACGATGAAGAAGCTCTTTGTCCGTGCACCTTCCTCTGGATGTCCATCTCATTCAACAAGGATGCCCACACTCGATGTGTACGATGGGATCTAACTGTCAAGACACTCAGAAATGACACACCATGTTGCAGTGAATTGTGATTTTTAAAAGTCCCTCTCACCACAGAGGTGTGCCCACACTGAACGAAGCATTACTTTATGACACTGAAATATCTTCATTTTTTCCTTCTTTCGTCCGTCTCGCGTGAATGGGCTCAGTGATGGGAAGGAAAACTTTGTAAAAATGTCATTTCTGAGACCATAACCTCTTGAATTGCTGTTGAGACATGTTTTAAACCAGGTGTCCAACTCTTCCTCTCTGTCGTGTTAACGTCAGCAGTCAGAGGAGTTTGTCGACGTGCGTATACTTGCCTCCTTGGAGGCCATTGTGGGGCTCTACTGGCTGCTCTGAGGGTTATGTATGGGAGTGGGGCTCCAAGGTGCTGGCAGGCCTATCTAGGTTATTAATGGCAGCAATAGACTGGACCTCACACACTCTATCAGCTTGCTCCTTACACACCACAACCCATCTACCACACTGACACCTGGCAGCTTCACCGGCCTGGGTCACCTTACTACTAACCCAGGACGGGGCCGATGCTTTCTGCACGCCTCTTACTCAGCTCCCAGTCTGTCCATCCTGTTTATATATGCACCATTATCAGGGCCAACCACTAAAACCTGTATTAATGTCTCTAACATTAGAGAGCCGTGGTGATTGAACAGTGATTCCATGTCTATGTAAAAAACTGAATAGTTGTATGTATAATATACAATATATATAATAGTTGTATAGTGAATGTTTTGGACCCAAAGAGTGCAGATGTAAAAATGCTGAATAAATATTTGGTTTTATAATTTAAATATACCCCAACTGTCTATTACTCACTTGTTCCCTCAGACATGCGACTCATAGCACTGCAGGTTTATCCAGGATGTCTTGTAGCTAGACACCACGTCCTCTGCTCCCCTCAACAAATAGTTATGAACCAGCTGTCTCTCCGGTGATGGATCACCATCCTCACCAAGTCTTAGCCCGGTGAAATCAAAGCAGCAGAGTAACGTCCACCCACAGTGAGTCACGTTACTGCTATTTACAGCTCAACATGAGAGGAAACTAGAAGGGAGATTAGGTTTGGATTTAGTCAGGATATAATTCAGCTGATATTTAGAGGGGAAAACAAAATACAACCTCAATTTGTGATGGTTTGAATACTGTGTGAAATGCACAAGAAGAACAGGACGATTTGAAGATCATAAAACGATAATAAGATAATTCTCAGAATATGATACATTATTCATAAAACACAGGAAAACATCAAATGTTTAAAGTGACACGCTTTTACTATTTCATAAAAACATTATTTTGAAATGAACGACAGCAACATAACACACTTTGCTAACTCTCAGTGTAGTTGTGCTCACGGTTTGTCATCAACACAAATTTGTTGCACTCTGTATTTCTCCACTTAAATCTTGAAGTTTGGTATAAAACATTTTGTAGATCACTGTGTCTCACAGGCTGTAATGTAAAGCTTCACCCAATAATATTTCCTTCTTCTTGTTCTCCTTCACATATTCCTGTAACAGTGTAACTAACAGTCCGTCATTTAGGAGGAGCACATGAACAGGAAGGAGAGGAGGAACGGGGTGAGATTGGCAGGTGTGGGGAAGGCCACAAAAGGTGACGAAACACGAGTGAAAGAGCCGACATAGAGCTTTGTGGGTTTGTGTGAGAAGGAGGGAGATGGAGTGTGAAAGAGAGGTGGGAAAAGAAAAAGGGGGAGCGAGGAAAAATGAATGAAAGAGGGAAAGAAAACAAAATAAAAAGAGAGGCTGAGTGGGATCCTCATTTTTCATTTCAGCCAGCGGACTCGATGCCTCAAGATCAGACAATCAGACCTGATGGCTTTGGGAGGCTCAGTCAGCTTAGGGCTTGGAAAATGATGGGAGGATGATGAGGGGGAATTGGAGGAGGAAAGAGAAATAGTATTGGAGTAAATAACAGCAGCACAAAAAGACAAAGAATTCAGAGATGGCAGAACCACAGCTGAAGTGGGTGATTTGTTCGCCTGCTGAGGGCTTTGTGTGGGTTTGGACTGGATTGGGGGTTGTTTACTGTCACCACACAGACCCCGAAGTACGGACCCCTCCCTGGGCGTAAACAGCCAAGTCGAAGGTGAAGGACGACGAAGACTGACGGACAGAAGGCCCGATGGAACGACAGAATTCCTCTTTTTAAGAAAGCCGTCAGCGCTGGGTTTTTGTGTCCTTCACCCCAATCCCACAGGACTAGCATTAAAACACCGACTCCCCCTCCCTCCCTCACTTCCTTCTCCCCTTTCTCTCCTTCTCTGTCTATCTTTCTCTCCACCCCCTCTCTCATTAAAACTGTGCGCCTCGGCTTCTAATTAAATCCCACTTGAAAGTCTTAAAAGTCAGACTCAGATTGATTCAATTTGCATTTCTGAACAGGGAACATTGCCTAAAAGGATTAATAAATTGGTTGAAAATGCCTTTTTCTGCAATGTGCTGTTGTTGCTTGTAAGACAACACCCATCCAATACCTCTGTTTCTCTGTTTTTCTTCATTCACTCTTTTCAACACATTCACTCCTGCTTGTTCACACATGGGCACACAAACAAGGCCCTAAAAGCAGTGAACCCAGCTGTCCATTCATGCATTTGTCCAGACACAGATATATACAAAGGCACACTTCTCAGTGATTCCAGCCTTAAGCCATCAATTGAATTCACATGTGTGAGAAAAGAAAAATGCTGCGAACACACACGCGCACAAACATTTTCAGTGGGCGCCCACGTGCACTTGCCACATTTGCACACGACGGCAGAGTAACGCTCTGGCAGACCTCCAAATATTTCACCAGAACGTGATGGAAGCACACACGGGAGGATGTAACGCAAGAGAGTAAGAAGAAGGGGGGAGGCGACAGCTCAAACAAGGCTCACCGGGGGATTAAAAATAAGAAGACTGGCATGAAGAACCTCGGCCGTGCTGAAGTGCCACTGATGACTCACTCGGATGATAATATGTGGGGTTCACTGATGCTGGAGGAGAACTGGCTACGGGTCAGTGATTCCTCTGTCCCCGGGGCACAGCCAGTCAGCTACCTCACCAAGCTGAAGAGCTCTCAGTCTTCTCAGGACAGTGAAGTGATTATGGACTGTCCATAGCTATAGGCTGCCATTGCATGTAAGACACAGGCATGAAATAAGCAATCGATTTACAGCATTTTGAAAGTTATTCTTTATTTTGAAGCAGTGACCTGATAATTGCCGGTGAAGCAGTTTCCTAATCTTGCTACAACGCTTTAAAGCACTTTAGGTGCTCGGTCTACACACACGCCCCCTTCAATGGATCTGCTTTGTTATGCTGATTGTAGGATTTGACCTGCTTTGAGCTACAGTTGCCGAATATTTGGTAACAGTACCACAAATTCTGTGGTGCAGTGCCACAAAAACATCCCAAAATATTACACAAGTTTCTGAGCACCACAGGAATTTACAGCCGGACATGCTTCACCACATCCACAAACCTGTTGTACTCAACCTCTGTTGTAAATAATGCAGCACAGTTATGGTTACATACAGTCACCATGGTCATGTTGTGCCTTTGATCCTCTCTTTGACCTGTTTTGAATTTGGATTTTGGATTTTAACAATCAAAAATATGCACACAGGCTCAGATATAAACACGCATGCCTGCTAATATTTGATTCAATGTCCCGTAGCAAGGCGCAGAACGCAAGTTTTCAGTGCCGTTGAAGTCTGGATGTGTGATGTGTGTTTTGGACACTTGTCGTGTTGGATCAACCAGCTGTGTCCGTTATGATGACTGGAAGAAAGTTTTCTGTGAACTGGCTCAGCGTTTGTCTCCTCCACGGGGCATTTGGCCTGTCGGTGTGGGCAGCTACAAGTTTTAGTTGAGCTTGAGGTGCCAATGTTGGAGTAGGTGCTTCGTGTTTCAGTGTAAACTTGCTCCACTGTAGTGTTTGATGCTGATAGTGCAGACAGGGATGTGCACTGCTCTGAGTATTGGTCAGTGTAATGAGAGCGGCCAGACAAAGAGAAGCTACCAGCTGCACTCAATCATGATCATCACCAAGAAGTTAATATTGTAGAACCTTCAGCTTCACTTATTAAAGATGTGAGTATATGTACATATTTGAGCCTATGTGAATGAGAGAAACTCCAAAATAAATCCAAACTCATGCATTCAGTGATTGTTTCTTAAAGTCATCACAGGTCTGTGATTCCACCAGAACAAGAACAGTTCAAAGAAAATATTACAAACCACACGTCCTCGACATTCATGCCCATGATGAGTGTTTGCATGTTTCCAGCTTCTGTATCTACTCTAACCAATTTTCCATGTGGGAGGAGAAAAAAATTTCCCTGACAAAATATTAGATCAACACACCCACCTGAGTCTAATGTGACTTACGTCACGTACGTTTCTGTACGCTTTAAGAGTATTTTAGATTTGTCATTCACCAGCGATGCCAGAAAAACAAACGCAGGACACAGTCTGAATCCTTCAGCTTCAGCAGAAATAAGACAGCGAGAATTTCATTTTTTACCTGTGGTTCTGATTTCAGCAAAGTAGAAATGATTTCTTCTACTATCAGGTAGCAGCTAAAGGAAAAACTGCCTATGGAATAATAAAGTCGTTTTATTGAGAAACATGTAAGCAATTTTTTTTTAAATTATGACAATTTATGTGAAGTATTGACAACTAAGTGACAATTTAAAATATTTTGTCAAGAAAAGAAAAGGATGCAAAGCATTTTAAATTTTGTTGGTTCACGTCTCTGAAGTTCTCGGCCTTACATCCTGTAGATGCGTCATTCTGGACAAAAAAATAAACAGCTGTCTAACTTAAAATGAGACGATTCTACCAGCCTCGATGATGCAGAGAGTAGGATCATCAAATAGAAATGAAATTACATTTCAACAAAGAAATTAATGAAACTTTGTGAGGTGCTTTGGATATAAACAACAAACCAACGCGACATACCTGTAATCAGGTGCCAGAGTCGTTCTCATCATACTCAGAGTTATGCAAACAAAGAGTCAAAGATTTGACTGGAAATCTTCTTTCTAACATCAACCTGAACCATTTGGTGTTTTGGCCCAGCAGCTTTCTGGATTCTTCTTTTATGTTAAAGTTTCTTATTACTCTGTTTCCTTACAGAGAAACACTGATGTTGCTCCAGGCTGCAGGGAGACATCCCTCCTTCATGAGCGTCACTGCTTTGGATCATGTTGTAATCTTGCTCCAGGCTCCTGTGAAGCTGAAGCAGCATATGGCACCTCTTCACTGAGGTCACCGAGGACTGGCACGCGTTGACCTCAGTTTCAGGACACAACCACATGAGAGAAAACTTGGACTTAACTTAGAACAACACTGACCTCAAGTGGCTGTTTTACAACATCTCATTAAACTGAGTAAAGCTCTGCTGCAGCACTTAGATGCTGTTGTTGTTATTATGGGCTGATTATAGTAGTTGTTTGGCACTTTAAATTTAAATCTTAAATGGTGAGCAGGCACTGCTCATAATGTTGCTACCATAGATTATTTGTGCTCTGTGTCATTGAAATGGGCTCATATGCTTTCCACTATTTAGTCAGTAAATGGCACAGAAAATGAAATAGAATAGCCCTTTATTGTCATTCTCATTGTACATGCACAGTGACATTATAGGTGCTCCACACCAACTGTGCAGAGTAAAATATATATAAATACTAAAGACATCAGGAATAAATAACACGCAGAAGAGTGCAGTTTATACAAAACAGGAAACAGTGGAAAAGGACTGAGAGTAGTCTGAGTGCAGTCCCATAGGACACTACAGGACAATGAGCTTATTAACGTAAACGTGGAACCAAGACTGTCCAGAGATGAGAAGCCCTAGTTTACCTCCAGACATCCTGTCCTGCTGTGGGAATAGATGGTGTTAGTGTGCTGTTGTCATGCTGTTGTATCTGAATTATAGATTATTATCTATTATTATCAAAATGAGTCTTTTTATTGTTCCTTTTCACATTTCTGCAATTTAAATTCCTTACAATGCTGTGATTGCAGCCATTCCCCGACTCTCTGTGAATGGGACTCATGGTTGTTGATCAATGGTCGTGACAATTTGCACATTAATGATCATAAACTGACCTCACAGCCCATTGTTAGTCAGTGGTGCTGGTTTCAGTCATTGTGTAAATGTCCTGTTTATTTAATTGGAAACCTGCAGTCAGCTGAAGAAGCCACCTGATGATGACAATGAAACGTTTCTCCCACTGAAGACGTCCAGATGAACAGAATCAACCTCTGGGATTTACTTACCTGGATGAGTGAGCATGCATCAGGACTTGTTAGGTGGGTTTTGTTAGTTAACACCAGGTCATCTGCTGTGTGACCCTCTAATTGAATGATTTTGGGATTGCACTCAGATGCCGACACCACACAGAGCTCCTTGTTCTGGCTCTTTGAAGCACCGAATGAGTAAAGAAACTGTGTTTACTAATTAGCACCTTGTCAGCACTTACCTGCCGATCAGTATACTTTTGTGATTTCAGCTTCAGCTTCTTGCTTTCTAAAGCTGTCCCTCAGTGAGGCAGGATTACTTACCCTGATAAATCTTCAGTTTCAGTCCAAAGTGTTTCCTGTTACTTTAGTTTTGACATTTA
>NW_005187633.1:5065-11289 GCF_000239375.1 Pundamilia nyererei | reverse complement strand
TATATATATATATCAGCCATTAAAGGGATGTTGTCAAAGTTCGGCTTCATGTGAGCCTCACAATCAAGAAGTGTGCAGACAGTAAAGCTTTTAGACTCGGAATTCTAAATTTATAAATACACATATTCACAAACGGAAAATGTTTCTGCAAGGAAGGAAATTCAGGAGTCAGGAGGTTTCAAGAGTAAATATTTCAACAGCAGCATCATTCCATGAAAAATCTGTCAGTGGCCAACTTCCTTTAGCACCAGCAGACTTTCTTCTACATGGATGGATCAACATGAACGAGCAGCAGCCCCCCTCTAAACTGATGAGAAGCTCAACATTAAGCCCGAGCTCTCTGGGATCCAGAACCTTCAAACAGTCATAAAACCTTATTCAGGACGTAATGCTGTTAGGCTGATGTGGTCTGTCCAATCTGTTACACAGAACGTGATTTCACAGGCACGAGTCAGCTTCATAGGGTTAAAAACTTCCTATATCAGAAAATTATTTTGACACAGAAGGAACTAAGATCACCCTGGTATGAAAAGAGGACTGATTCATCACACTGATGCCGAACTGTGTGATGGCTCATGCTGACAAACAGAAACAGATTTGGTCTATAGTCGGTGTTTCCTGCAGTGTCACAGAGTGAAGACCAAATACTTTGAGGTTCTGTAAGTGAAAATACTCATAGTATGAAAGTAACTTAATTTAACATAGTGTGATTAAATATGCTAAACTCCTGCAGAAGAAGATGAGCTGATTCTGAGGGGGTCAGGTGTAACTCATTCAAATTGCAGCATTTTAAACAGGTTTGTTTTTCTTGTATTCAGACAATGATATAATTTTGATGCAATATTTGATAAAACAAATTTAAAAAGTGAGGCGGATTGTTTTCATGTATGCTCAGCCACAAACATTTAAATCAACATACTCGCTTCTTTGGACAAATCTATTCTACAGGTTCATTATGAAAATACAGTAGAACCCCGACTTACGAAATTAATTCGTTCCCGAGGGTCTTTCGTAAGTCGAAAATGTTTGTAAGTCGAAGCACCCATCGCGCCTTTTGAGTGAAAGATAGGCTATAGGCTAATTGCTAACTACAACAACAATACGTCGTTCAAGTGGAACAGCGAAGCGCAAGTACGAAAGCCAAGGGGGTTGTCACATGATTCGGAAGGCATTGTGGTTATTGTAGGCATTCTGGGCTCAGCCAATCAGAGCCAGCGGATTTCGTTATGTGGGCATTTTGCTGTAACACGGGCAGAAATATTGCCGTTAAGTGCCTTCGTAACTAGAATTTTTCGTTAAATGGGGTATTCGTAAGTCGGGGTTCCACTGTATTGCACATCCCAGAGTCTTTTTGTTGCTGTCAGGATGCAGCATTTAAACCTTATGCAGGAAGATTTAGGCTCAATGCTCTATATTTTCAATATAAATGACAAAAATGTATGCAACACTCAGAAACATACTATGAATCACTACAGCTTTAATATTAAGTGACTTATGAATATAAATCTGTGGATGTGATCAGAGCTGATAAAGCGTCCAAGCTTAAACACAGGTGTGGTTTTTAATAAGTAACTTCTTATTGAATCCTTTACCGCAGATGCTGCACTTATAGAGTTTCTCCCCTGTGTGAATTGTCATGTGTTCAGTCAGATGCACGTTTTGTTTAAAACTCTTTCCACAAACTGAACAACCAAATGGTTTCTCTCCTGTGTGAATTCTCATGTGTGTCTTCAAATTGCCCTTGAGGCTGAACATTTTACCGCACTCAGTGCAGCTGAAGGACTCCTTCGGAGGAACTGTCTTCTCACTTTGGTTCTGGCGGAGCTGTGATGGCTCTCCGACACACCTGTGCGTTTTGAGCTGCGTATACCAGGTGAACCTTTTGTCACAAGCGCTGCAGCTGAACCGTTTCTCCTCTGTGTGGACAGACATGTGCAGCGTCATGCGTCTTTTGTGCGCAAATCTTTTATCACAAAAAGGGCAGGTGAAGGGTTTCTCTCCCGTGTGAATTCTTACGTGAAGCTGCAGTGTTCCTTTCTGGCTAAAACTCTTCCCGCAGAACGAACATTCAAACGGTTTCTCTCCTGTGTGGATTCTCATGTGTGCCAAGATGTTCCCGCTACAGCTGAAACGTTTCTCACAGACTGAGCAGCTGAATGGTTTCTCTCCAGTGTGCGTTCTCATGTGGCTGATCAGGTGGTCTCTACGGCAGAATGTCCGTCCACACTCAGAGCAGCTAAATGCCTCCTTATCAGTACTTCTTATCTCACTCAGAGAGATAGCGTCACTCCTCAGAGAGTTTAAATGGGGCAGAGATTCTCCAGGTTCCTTCAAAGTTTCGTGGTTTGCTTCAGTCTCAGGTTCTGGGGCTTTAACATCACTTCCTGGTTGTAAGGAAGTGTCTGGATGTAAGTTCCCGCCAGGTCTTGACCTCACATGAATGCCACTGCTGACCATGTCGCTAACCTTGCTGCGGCCTTTTTTCAGTCCTGTGTGGATTTTCATGTGCCTGCTCACGTCACCACTGTACCTGAAACTTTTCTTACAGATGGAGCAGCTGAAAGGTTTCTCTCCAGTGTGAAGTCTCATGTGGCTGATGGAGTTTCCTTTCTGAGAAAATGTTTTGCCACAAAAAGAGCAACTAAAAGGTTTCTCTCCAGTGTGAATTCTCATGTGTGCTTTGAGGTGTGGCTTTCTGCCGAACCTCTGACCACATTCGGAACAGCTGAACGATCGCTCAATGTTACAGTTAATGTCGATAATAGTGAAGTTGTGGTTTTTCCGGCATTTTTGACCTGACTGAGGTTCCTTGTTCTGCTCCCAGTCACCGTCACTCACCTCGGTCTCAGAAGAGTCTGAAGCTTTGTCAGTTCCTGGCTCTGAATGGCTTTCTGGGTCTGAGTTCCTGGCTTCTTTTTTCATTCCAGTCTGATGGCGATGAAGCTGCAAGGACTCTGGTTTCTCCTCAGCATCTTCTTCATTTTTCACGGGACTGAATGTTAATATGGTGACACAGGCCTCCTGCGGACGTCGAAGCTGATCTGCGTCCTGGCTGCTCCAGGCTTCCTCCTGCTCCTCTTTGATGTGTGTGTGCTCTGAGTCCAGGAGGGGGCTCCACTGTTGCTGCTCTTCTTCACCAACAATCACTTTGCGGACATCTGACGGTAAAACTGAAACACAGATAGGACAGATGCTAACAGCTTGTTAATTGAGTTCTAACATGATGCTTTAAGTTAATTTTTACAGGCCTATAGCAGCGAGGATCTGTGCAACAACCTGCTAAACTGTTCCTGTATAACAGAAAGAAGAGGCATCCTGGAAATGTCAGGTATATGATATTAAACTATTAAACTATACTTTGGTGTGGTTACAAACTCCGATTAATTCATTTTTTTCTATAGAGTGCCAAATTACAACAACAGTTGCCTCAAGGTGCTTAATACTGTAAGGTACAATACAATAATACTCAGTAGACAAAGCAGATAAATAAGGAGTCAAACTGTTTCTTGGATACTACAGGCTTTTCTCAGGAACAGATTTTAAATCTGCTGATTATTGATGTTTTTGTTCTTTTAAGAACAGTTGTCATATACACATGTTTGTTTTTAAAAAGAAGATATCTCCAAAAAAGGCAGCGCTATTTTATAGGTTATTAGTCAGACGTTATGTGAAAGTAGGCAAAATGCTTAGAGGGATCTGAAGGCATCCGCGCAGGAAGTGACCAGCAGGACGAAGCAACCAGAGAAATGAAATGAAAGCCAGCGGTTTCTGGCAACAAAATAATGGTCAGTGACTGAAAGTGAGGCGGCCTCAGGCTGAGATCATGTCAGTTCTGGTGTGAGTGATTAAAGAAGCTACCAATAATACTGACTGACAGTCCAAATCTTACTCTTTCCCTTAGAATGTTCCAGCCCAGTTGTTCTCTGAGGTTTGAAGACTCTGAGAACATCTGGAGCCTGAGCAGGAGGGGCACAGGAGGTAGTGCGCGGCTCTGAGTAGTGATGGATGAAGCGAGGCTTCGTGAAACACTGAAACACTTGGGCTGGAATTCAATCGAGCCACAGAGTGACATCTGCTGGCCAATTTGGCCATCGCTACATGTTAACAATACTTTCCTGTGAAACAGTGATGCACTGGATAACTGTGACCATCAGTACAAACAAGGACAGAAAAATAAAGACAGCAATCTGTGACTGAGGATGAGTGTGCTTCAGCAAAATTCTCTATCAAAACATTTGTGTTTCTCACCATCGATGTCTTTATAAAGTAAAACACACACAGAAGAGACAACTATGTTTACTGTAATAATCACAGGGTTACAGTTGCTTTTGGGCTCAGTTGGCTCAGAGACTCTGGATGTATTTGCTTGACTTTCAAGATTTCTGGGAGTTAACATCTAACTTAACATCTCATATTCTGACCAATCATAAAAGACTATTTAACACACATCTTTAAATCAGCAACTTCAACCTCTAACCATGAAGAAACTTTCCTGAACTTTAAACTGCTCTGGATTTTCCAACATGTAACACTTGCATGGTGTTTTAGTCAGTGAACCTGCACAATGGGATCAGAACGATGCCACCTTGAAATGAATATGAAAAAAATATTGAAACTGAAATAAATGTACTGAAAAATTGATAGTGAAAAACAATTAATTGAAACCATAATTTTTTTTCAGATTCACTCTGCTGGCACTGTTTTGGCGTCCGGGGCGCGCTGGGGGGCGGGGATTCCGACCCGCATGTATTTGCATATATTATGATGCTGACCAATGACTGGAGAAAACACTGACGTCGTGACTGCGGTCACGGACAAACTTGCACGTGTCTGTTCGGGAATGGCAGCGTTTACATTACCGACTATTTCAAAGTGACAGCCTGAGGTGTTCTTCAGTAAATTGGACTACCAGACAGGAGGACCTGAGGCCACACCGCATTATTTTTGGTAAGTTAAATGTGTTTGTAAGCTAATCCGTAACTAAGGTCCTTAGCTAGCTACCTAGCTAGCTGAGACGACCACTCGGCTGTCGGGGAAACTAGTTTTGTAAAGTTCGTTTAGCAAACCCGTGCAGGTGAATGAATTTACCCTGACTAAAGAAATCAAGAGAAACGCACCGGGCTGCTCAGTGACTAACCACGGTTACTGTACTTTTATTATGAGTATTATACTGTAAGAGCAACAGGCTGGACTCTGCTTCTGCTCCTGTGCAGAGCTGATTATTAAATATGTGCAAACAGCAGCATGTTTTCTGTCACTTTCCACATATGGAAGGACATTAACGCCAACTTTTAAAAAGCTGGCACTTCAGTAACCCCTCATTAGTCAATAGCTATGGATTAAATAGCAAAGCCCGATACTTATGAACTGAAACCAACTACTTCCGCTTGGCAGCTTAAGTTGAAATTTTTAATTTGTCCTCTGATTATTTTTTAGCACTGACTGTATATTTTTAAACTGAGTTTGTTGCATATATTCAGGTTAAAAAACTGTCCAAATTATTTTTAATGAGTTATGTTCACAAAGTCACATGTGCAGTACTCTGTACAGCTTGCATCCTTTAGGACAAATAATTTGAAGCATTAATATTTCTTGTTCAATACTGAGCTGATAACACTTCTGTATGTTGTGACCAGGATGCAGCAGCAGACTGAACCTCGACTGAAACCTGCTCCATCATCTCATCTTTGCAGATGTCCAGAACTGCAGGACTGAACAACTTCAGATCCCGAGTGTGTGAGGACGGAGAAGGATCAGCTCTATTTCAGATTTGAGATAAAGTTTATATTTCAGTTTGTGATGATTCAGGAGCCGTCCTCAGATTCAGACCTCAGCACCACCCAGTGACAGCAGACAGGTCATCCTATATCTTCAGTCTTTGTAGTAACTCCAAAATTAACTGAAGAAAACAGTACAAAGGTTAAAGTACCACATGTGCTGTCAGTGAAAGCTGCAGCTGTTTTATTGATAAATTTAAAGACAAAAAGTCAAAAGGATTAATCACCCCTGTAACTGTGTCACTATACATCAGCATTAACAGGACCTCAGTTTGGTGTTTCAGAAAACTGCTGATCTCAGACCTGCACAACTATAGCGTTGTTTTTGTGCCACTCTTCTGAGCGCACGTAAAAAAAATTTGCAGGTGCAAGTGTTGCATTTTGAGGAGAAATTTATTTTGAGCGAAGAAAAGCTGAATTTGAGTGAACAAAATTCATTGCTGCATG
>NW_005187633.1:1950-4259 GCF_000239375.1 Pundamilia nyererei | reverse complement strand
GCGCTAAACAACAGCAGCACGTTTAAACTTGATCAGCTGTTGTTAGAATTTATTTAATATTACTTTCTAGTATCAGCTGATGTTTGCTGGAGCCACAGCTGTAAAGCTGCTGCTCATGGTATCGGTTTGGAAACATGAAGGTGATACAAATCATACATATATACCAACAAGACAGTGTACGTCACTGTCACAACAGCGTTTGTTTTATTCAAAGGATTTATGGTTTTTCCTGTAACACCTGGTGGTGTAGTCGGTGATCTTTTGTCAGTTCAGCCTTTTATATTATGTTTAACCCGAGTGACCACCCGGTCGGCTGGTGGGTAACAGGCATCTCCGAAAACGTTAGAGCACTTATGCAAATATGTGATGTCTTGATGAATCGAGCAGGTATTAGAAGTTTACACAGAAACATTCTCGCATGAAAATATCTTAAAAGTTTATTTTGTGACCCAGAAAGAGTAACATTTCAAACTCGCAGCAATGAAGTTTGTTCACTCAAATTTAGCTTTTCTTCGCTCAAAATAAATTTCTCCTCAAAATGCAACACTTGCACCTGCAAACCTTTTTTACGTGCACTCAGAAGAGTGGCACAAAAATAACGCCATTCACAACTTCTGTTTTAAACACTGAATGTACTCAGCTACATGAAGAGCACGTGATGTTTTCTCTGACACAATAAAGGTTGTTAGTTGTATTTGAACTAAAAACTTGTGATCTGGAATTTCACTGTTTTTTGACACTAGTGTGTTATTTATCATAAAGTAATTCAGAGTCATTCATACCAGAGTAACCAGAGAGCACAACATATATTTAACTTTCTACAGGACTTAAAGCTATGATATTATGTAAAAGTCCAGACCCTCTGAGGATTATCTGAGTACTTCTAACATTACACAAAGCAAAGGTGTCCATCAGTGTTCATGAAATGCTGGGTTTATCCTTCTTGTGAGGGAGCTGCTGGTGAAGATCACGAGCCCTGCTTGATCCTGGCGATGGGTTTCAGTCTTCCTGGTGTTTCTGAAATGATGCCTCTCACTGTGGGTCAACAGAACTTCTGGCACAGGACAGCTGTAATGAAAGAAATTGAAGTTTTGAAAACAAATCTTGGAAATGCCCTAAATGTGAGAAGCAGATTTTGTATTTACTTTTCTTTTGCCAATCAAGATAACTAAAAGTATAATTTTCACCATTCAATTACTACCCTTGTCATCTCCTGCACTGTCTGTTCTGGGCTCTGGGCTCTGGGCTCGTCCTTCCCAGCGCTCATGAGACTGCTTTGCTGCACTGTGGTATGAGGTGCTAACCTGTTGAGTGTTGGGAAGGTTAATGTATTTCACTACACATTACAGAAGTAACATATTCTGAATACTTTACAACTACATGAATGTGCTATTGCTGTGTGACTTATTACTATTACTGAAGGTTACTCTCCATACCAACACAACTAGATGTTTAAACCTTAATATAAATGAGTAACAGTAGGTGGACATTAGGTAAGGCTGCACTTTTTGCAGTCATCTCGTATAGAAAACGAATCCTAGCATATATAAAACAGGTCCGCGGCTCCGAACCGTAGTAAAGGGACCTCTGGCTGATACGAAAACTAGCTTTACTTTGTTGTCTGGGTCAACTTTGCTAGCGAGAGACAGAGAGAGGCGTTGAAAGGCTGCTCCAACGGAGCTTATTGTTTCAGAGGAAAACACGAACACGGTGTACAGTCGAGTCTAAATAGCTTACTTACAGCTGGGCTCGTCAGGCACTCTGTTTGGCTACTTTTCCTTGTTCTCCCTCCTCGCTCACAGACACATCACGGGTACAGCAGTGCATTCTCCCTGCAGCACGGACTACACTGCCCAACAGGCTACATTGTTTAGAGCGATGCCTGTAACACTCTGCTATTGCCTTCATATTAAATCATTTTTGTGAATAATTTTTAAAAATATTTCTTCACTTATGTAGGGGTGACATGGACCGCGAGATAGAGAGAGCATGTTTTGTTTGGGTTTACCAGAATTACCAGAAACAGAGAGGACATAGCCGAACATATGAAACAGGAAAATACCGCCATGTAATCCATTTATTTCAGCAAAGTAACTGTATTCTGAATACAGTTAAACAGTAACTGTAACTGATACATTTACTCATATTTTGTATTTTAAATACGTAACGCCGGTGCATGTATTATGTTACTGCCCAACACTGCCTGTTGAGATCCTGAGATCCGCTCCTAGAACACCGGCCTCCAACTCCTGAAGAGACACGGGTGTCCCTAAATTTAGCAAATATTAGCTTCAGGCTAGCTTGCTACG
>NW_005187633.1:0-1888 GCF_000239375.1 Pundamilia nyererei | reverse complement strand
TAGCTAAAAAAACTAAACTAATGTCCAGCCCAGTGGGACAGCAAGAAAAGATGACAAAAATATTTACTTACCTGCGGTTTAGAGGGTCAAGCTGAAATTGAAGCAGCCATTGAAAGACGGGAAGAGAGAAAGATGGCAGCTTGGTCAGCACTAGTGGCCTCTATAATGTATGCAAATACACGCAGGTCAGAATCCCCGCCCCCCCAGCGCGCCCCCGGACGCCACAACAGTGCCAGCAGATTGAAGCTGAAAAAAAATGTTTTTTTTAATTAATTGTTTTTCACTATCAATTTTATTTTCACTTTCAATACAAGATTTTTCAGTACATTTATTTCAGGTTTTTTCAGTTTCATTTCAAGGTGGCGTCATTCTGATCCCACAGTTTTTGCGTTATTCCCAATAAAAGCATCAGTGGGAATAAAGAAGAAGGAAAAACATACTGAGGATGAAGTCACTGCTGCAAATTACATTTTCTGTTGAAAGTAGAAAAAATTTGGGAACAGACGAAGGCAAAGCTGTTGTATTTTCTCACTGAAAGCAGAGGCGGTTTTTAGTAAGTTTCCAGTGCAGCGTGCCTCTCTCTCTGTCTGCTGGAGTGTTGGAGCGCACCCACCAGTCTGTCTGTGTCTAACCTATAAGCTAGTAATCATTCAAATAAGACATTTATATATTATGATATATAAATTACATATCGATATAATGTTCTAGATAGTCTAGTCTTCTGGGTACTATTCACAATCCACAGGAAAAATAATAAGAGAGAGAGGGGATTATTTTGTTTTGCACATGCACGTATAATTAATTGAAGTTGTAGTATAAAAAAATATGAATTCATTAATTCAGGAGTCCAAACGATTCTGAATGTTTGCTCCCGGCAATATAACACTGAATATTTCATCAGTGACATGTGAGGTTACCTTAAACACAGCCCGGCAGTCTTTTTTCTCTTGAACAATAAAATATTAAAAACTGTCGTGAGTTCACCTGGTGATATTCTCACGCACGAGGCAACTGCGAAAACGGCAAATAAACAAATGTTGTTCACAGCACAGAAAGAGTCAACCATCGTTATCGTTCCCCTCGTGCAGCCTCACAGCTAAAGTGTGCAGGTTACTTTGTGTGCACTCAAATGGAGTCGAGTCAACCAGCGCTACCTGTGTCACAGCCTCCTATGGAACGCCAGCACTGACATGATGAATTAATTAAATACACCATTAAATAATTAATAAAAATTGGAAATAATTCATTAAATAAATATTTACGACACACTTAATTAATTAATAACACATTTAAATCATTATTGACAATTCTAATTATTTAATGATGCATTTAATTCATTTTGGCACTTTTGTCCCCTTCATGTCTCACCTTGAAATCATTTCATCTGTCAGCCTCACCCATCAAACTCAGGGGGCGGGGTTAATGCTGCCACTGCAGCTTCTCTAACATTTGATTGGTTGTCGTGCAAAGCAAGTCAAGACAGGTTGATCCTAGATAATAGATTGCTTGTGTGGACTTGGGGCAGCCAGGTATCCCAGAATGCATTTCAAATCACAGGCAGCAATGGTTTTAAAATAACCTGTTTTTCTGTCACCAGCTACACTTTTAACAGTGTTTTCGCCGCGAACGTCACACGTCTGGTCAGGTTGTCAACATAGAACATGTTTGCAAAAGTGCTCAGGTGTTTTCAGAGACGTCACTCGCTCTGCTAACAGTCAGCTGACAGAGAGCACCGAGCTCACAGCCCCGGGGCCCGTTCTTCGTACCTCGCTAAGTAGGTTAGCCGGATTAGATTGTTGACGATTTCGCGTGATCCTGGATCAGTCGGTTCCCCGAAGCTCATCCGGGACTTGCTGTCATAGCAACAGAGCCGTAAGCGTAAGCCTGC
>NW_005187632.1:946393-948643 GCF_000239375.1 Pundamilia nyererei | reverse complement strand
CTGACTGAGCTGGAGCTGTTTTGCAAAGAAGAATGGGCAAGGATTTCAGTCTGTAGATGTGCAAAGCTGGTAGAGACATACCCTAAAAGACTGGCAGCTGTAATTTGTTACGAAATAAATATATATTCTTAGTGCTTATTTTCTGATTATATTGTTTTATGTATTTTAATAATAAAGGTTTGTAAAGCAAAGCCAGTTTTGACTCACAAAGTAAGTGCTCAGCCAGAGTGAAAAGCAGGAAGTTAGTGTAGAGCTGTACAAGCATATTAATAAATACAGGAAACCTGACAGAAAAAGCGGAACTAGTAACATATAAGGAGTCGTTTATATCGAAACTATGTGTGACGTGTAAAGTACCAAAAGAACACCTATATGAGACAGATTTTTAGCTTCTAATGTTAGAGATTCTGCAACTGTCTTTGGGCTGTGCAGGGCTCTCTATTCCGGAAGATGATTGAATAAAGAATTATAAATGTTTTGACCACTCCTGAGTCGGGTTTTCTCTGTTCTGTCATGGGGATCAAAGAATCGGGTTTAATAAATTGCAGCAAAAGGTGGTTCTACAAAGTATTGACTCAGGGACCTGAATAATTATGCACACCCCACTTTTCAGTTATTTATTTGTAAAAAATGTTTGGAATCGTGTATGATTTTCGTTCCACTTCTGTCCACATGTACACCACTTTGTATTGGTCTTTCACGTGGACTTCCAATAAAATTGATTCATGTTTGTGGCTGTAATGTGACAAAATGTGGAAAGGTTCAAGGGGGCCGAATACTTTTGCAAGCCACTGTATACAAATCATTGACTGGGGAAGCCAGTCCCCGGTCACTCACTGATTCACACTGCAAAACAGCACAGAATGAATTGTAATGTATTTATTTTAATTTTAGTTGAGTTTGGATTTATTTTTTGTGCGCAGCGCAAATTTTCTGTGAGTGGAGACTGTGTCAGCAGTGTGCAATTGTGCACATGTGCAGCTTAGAAGGAACAGTGGTCTGATGGTCTTGTGGATATATTGGCTGACTTAGTAAGACATGTCATCGACTCTGAGAGTGTGTTTCACTAGATACACTACATAGGTGTGTTTGTGTGCTGCCTGTGTCATTAAGAACTAACCAAAGCTAAATAAAGCTAAATAAATGCATTCATTGTGACTATCGTGATGAATGCTCTATCATCCAGTTAAGGAAATTACGGAAAGTTCATTCTGTCATTCTGGATGTTGCATTTTCAGTAGGAGAAAAGTTTTGTCAAGGTGATGTCTTCAGTCCCAGCTGGCTGCAGTACATTTGCATAATGACTGAAACTACCACCACTGCTGAACAATGGGCTGTGAGATCAGTTTCATGATTATTAATATGTAAATTGTCATAACCATTGATCAGTGGCCATGCTTATTGTTCACAGAGAGTTGGGGTACTGATTTTCTAACTTCAGTCCTCAACCTTTGGATTTTGTTGAGAATGTGAGCGATGTCATCATGGAGGCAGATGAACAATGGTCTTGGATGGTGTTATATCTCTTTGCACTTGTTTTTATACATGTAAGAACTGAGAGTAAAGTAACTGCTTTGTGCTGGTGTACGTGCATCTAAGAGGAGAACACTATATGAAAGTGCGCATGCTTAAAGTGGTTTTGTCAGTAAAACAAAAAAAGCGCAGGCCTAAGGTCACCAAAGACAATGTGTTAGTCACAGAGTTGTTACCAACACGTTATGCTGTGTTAAATACTCACATATCAGATATGCTCATAATCTAGCAGTTGTTGTTCTGAACACACAGTGCAGATGATAAACATAGTCATCCTGAGAAGTGGGATGGCTGTAGCTCAAATGATTGAGCAGGACATCTTCTAATCTGAAGGCTGGTGGTCTGATTCCTGGCTGCCCAAGTCTTCATGCCAAACATACTTGGGCAGGATACTGAACCCAAGTTCCTCTCAGATGTATCCATCAGAACATGAATGTGCGTGAATGGTGGAAAGCATCTAAGCATAGAGAAAGATCTTGGGGGAAAGAGCAATGTTGTGTAAAGCACTTTGAGTCTTCCAGGGAAGATGAAAAGCACTGTATAAGAATCAGTCCATTTACCATAAGTGTTCCATCAAAACACCCAGGAGAAACACTTGTTGGATCGCAAAATTTTAAAGCCAGTATGCTGAAGCCAGTGCATGTCCAGGCCCGTCTGAAGTTTGCCAGAGAGCACATGGATGATACAGCAGAGGATTGGGAGAATGTCATGTGGTCA
>NW_005187632.1:942923-944074 GCF_000239375.1 Pundamilia nyererei | reverse complement strand
GGTGCAAATTACTGACCTCTGTCATCATTTTAGGTGGGGGAACTTGCACAATCGGTGGCTGACTAAATACTTTTTTGCCCCACTGTATATGTGAGTATATACAGGTATATATGTTATAAAAAAAATCCCCAACACACTCTCTGGCTATTGAGCTGTGCACTCATGTGCCGTGTGATAATCAGCCATAAGAGGGTGCTGTGGTTGTTGTTAATACTTGGTCTCCTCTCACAAGGTGTATACTTGCGTCTGGCGGCAGACCGCGTTTCTCCAGTTCTTCTTTAATCTACAGCAGGAAACACGCAGTGGTTTTGATTATTACTGTCACTGTTACGAGTACTTCTGACAGATAAAAAGAGACTCACCTCCTGTATGATGACACTGTTGACATTGTCTGCAGTAAAAGGCAATGAAAAGGAGATCTTCCCACTCAGGGCAGCGACATAAACTAGAGACAAAGTAGAGTTCTTTGTTTTGTTTTTTTTGCTAGGAGCTAAATAAGAACTCAATACCACTGTTATAATGTATGTCGACTATCCATCCATCCATCTATTCGCTTCCGCTTATCCTTTTCAGGGTCGCGGGGGGCGCTGGAGCCTATCCGAGCTGTCATAGGGCAAAAGGCGGGGTCCACGCTGGACAGGTCGCCAGTCTGTCGCAGGGCCTGTATGTCGACTATATTCCAGTTAGTGTTCACCTAGTTTATTTTTCATTAAGTCTGTTCTTGAGATTTGGGGAAACAACAAATAAACTTCCAAAAAACGTCAGACTGACATTTTGCAAACAAAATTAAATAATTTTCTTTAATAATTATCTTTAGAGGTGCCGATAGATGGATTTACTGCCCGTTGGACAGTTTTACTTGTTTCTAGTCTTTCTGCTTAGCTAAAATAATTGTCTCATTGCTGTGGCTTTAAAATAGGAATTAATTTAAATTTTTCATTAAAACGTCAGATCCCCAAACCCACACAGGTCTCAAGCAAAAGTTAAAAATGAAAGCAGACATTGCTGCTCTTGGAACTTAAACAGTCCCTTATTTATATTATGGTCCTTACAAGCTGTGCTACAGACTCTGTGGCTCTTCTATATTAAAAGAATTAAGTGTTAAATTGCCAACATGTTGTCACTACCCGATCCGTACCGGAAACCCGATC
>NW_005187632.1:938548-942605 GCF_000239375.1 Pundamilia nyererei | reverse complement strand
ACAGTTTCTTAATTGACAGTGATAGCGCACATCATCATCACTATTCCAACAATCCTCTCCTCACAGACAAGCATAAACACACTCGACTATCACTAAATCAGATTTAACACACGTTTGTAATGACGCTAATTCAGTTTATAATAGGGTTTATTCGCTCAGTCAGCAGGTGGCGGTATCCTCGTGCACTGGGGAGTACACTGCCATTAAACAAACAGAAGAAGAAGAAAACATCTGCACATGCGCGGTACGGATCGGGTAGACCCGATTTGTACGGTCAGACTTTACACATGCGCAGTAAGGATCGGAGAGTTCTGATCCGTAACTTTCTTTTTATTTTCGTTTTTGTCTACATTGTACTGAAATGCTTCATTATTGCAAACATTTTAAGATATACTTGTTATTCTTAACATCTTAACAGATACTCTGACCCATAACTATCGTAAAACGCTACGACCGGAAGTCGAAACCTTTCGCGCATGCGGGATACGGATCGGGTTTCCGGTACGGATCGGGTAGTGATACATGTTATGTTTCTTCATACTTAAATCATCCAATCCAATTAACAACAAAAAACAAGAGTCAAAACTCACTTACTTACGTCCTTACAAACATGGCACCATTTAAGGGGAAATAGTCAGGCTTTCCAACATTAAAGTTTATGAATGCATCTTGATAAAAGAAACAAAGCAAGGTAGCATAGCAAGCGGTTTAGACCACCTTTTGTCTAAATATGGAAACCTCAAAAAAGCCAACATGGAGGTCACCAAAGATGCAGAGTCCAACAACCAGTGTTTTACTTCCCAGAGGCTGCATCCATCATTTACGCTGTTTATGGTTCTGTTTTTGAGAAACACGTTACAGGGTTGTATTTCTCTGTGGGATAATAGATACTGACCCAAAAACTGCCTGGACAACAAAACAGATGGGGTGGCTTTCTCCCGCTTCGCTCTCAGATGGCGTGCCTTTATGAGAGGATGAACTCTTCTGGTCCTGTTTTATTTTGAAATATAGTGTAGAGCCCACTTTAGAGCAGCTCAGAGATCCTTCAACAAACAGAATACAAAAGATTTCTACATTTCTAAAATCAAACCAACAATTTTGTTTGTCTTTGAATGTTTGCTGGCATTCAAGTTTGTTCTTCATCTTGTTTTCCTGTGTCACATATTAGTTTGGGATATTCTCCAAAGTCTTTGCAATGTAAAGTGATTTCATGTCCAATCACAGGCAGTAATGAAAGGCACTGTTAACCTTTGATATTTTAACCTTTACTTTGACCTTGAACTTAACACATCTACAAAACTCTTAAACTGTTTTTCTCTTTCACGTACATGGAATTTGTCACTTCTGTTTTGATGCTGATTTCCAGGGTTTGTCCTACAGGGGTATATGGCTGAGCTCCATTGGCTGGAGTTGGAGGCAGGAATAGTGGCAGAAAGAGTCCTTCTGTGCAGGATGGAACTGCAGGATCCACTAAAATATTACAGAAAAGAAACAATGTTCAGCTGGTCTTCATAGGATGGAAATGCAAATTGATACATCGGATGATCCAAAAATTTGGTCCAAACTAGAATATCTATTCAACTATTACTCTTGAAGATTGTGACTAAAATCTTTGGTAGCAGATTTACCACAAACACACATAAATGTCTTAACTCAGCAACTTTCATCATTCCTTATTTCAGAGCAGCTCTTTGTGGTTACAGATTCAGGTTGTCAAGAAATGACATCTTACCCCTTAAAACAAACTGGACCGGTATTTTGCCAATCGCATTATTGGTAGTTAGATTAGTCTGTGTCCCATCAGTTTGAGTCAGAGTTATGTTATGCAGGGGAAAGTCCTCCATCACCGGCTGTACTGCATATGGACCTTCATTACTGCTATCAGTGGGGCGGAAGGACAGAGTACAAGACTCCAAAAAAGAAAAGTAAAATAAATTCATCAGATATGTAAGATACATTTTTACAAAGTGATTTTTACAATTTGTGTTATTAAAGTGTTTTATTATTTATTGTGAAATGGTTCCTGAAAAATGTTGCTTGGGGACTTTAACCCCCAAGTAGGATAAGTGTGAGTTAGTTAGGGTTTTAAGTGACTCTATCTGTATCAGTGCTTTTTCATCCATTCATTCTCTTCTGCTTGTCCTTGGGCCTTGTGTTTGTGTGTGTATCTGTATGTGTGAGTGAAAAAAGGAAAAATAAGGAAACATGTCAATATCCACATGGAGATGTGGAATTCATTGTGGGTATTTTTGTAAGTGACCAGAAACCTCAGACGTTTGGCAGTTATTATCAGTGTAAACAAAATTTCATGAAGAAGAACAAATCATAAAAAAAAAAGAAAAAAAAGAGAGAACTAAGAAAGCCCAATAGGAATCAAATGCATTACATGTAATCCAGTCTAAATGGTAACACAATGAATGATTATGTTAACTGCGTACCAAAGTTTCAGGTCACACGGCATACCTAGTGTTTAATGTGTGTTATCAGCTGCTAAGTAATTTTTTTTTCTATTTCCTTATTGCATGTACTGATCACATGTTTAAACAATATCACCTCTCCATTACTTAAATATATACATATGGGATAGCATCACATGTGTGTCATACATTATTCTACACATATTGAGGCATTCTAAGTTAGACAAACACATGTAGGTGCCTGCGGGTTAGGCAGACAGTGAGACATCTCTCTCTCACCCCTAGAGATTAAAAGGCCTCTCTCGGAAGAGAATTGGGAATGTGAATATGTTGAGTGACACATTTTGTAATTTTAGTTTTCCTTAATTAAACTTTCACGACCAGGTGTTTCACATTTGTCTTCTTGGAGTTTGGATAATTTAAACCCTTGTGTATAATAATTAGTGATATATATCTAACTGAGATAACTGAATTTGGGAACTAAATACTGTGTTAAAAAAAAAAGCCTTTGCCGTGGTATGCTGTAAGCCAGCGGTCCCCAACCCCCGGGCCTCGGACGTTTGAGTCGTTTGGTACCGGGCCGTGAGAGTTGAGGCTCAGGTGTGAAATGTATGGTTTTCAGGGTTTTTATCGGTTTTCAGCGTTATTTTTTTTATTGTTTTTATCGTTAACTCGGTTTTCCTGGGTCTTTTCACGTGTGTTATGAATAAATCTTCTTTTTTCGGTACCAGTACTAGTTTTATTTTGTGGTATTTATCCGCGACACTTTAAAGGCCGGTCCATGAAGATATTGTTGGGCATAAACCGGTCCGTGGAGCAAAAAAGGTTGGAGACCGCTGCTGTAAACTACTGATACTTATTCATCAAAGTTGAAAAAAGGACTACTGTGTTCATTTGACTATAGACACAGAATATTTTAAACTGTTTCACCACGTTAGGCTTTCATTTGAGATTTACTCAAAACTCTTGACACAGTTCTCTATTACCACAGTGTTATTTGGACACTGTGCTTAAAATAGAACAAAAAATGAACGGGTGATTAAAGATGTGTAGACTGATCAGTAGATTAGGTAAACTGATAGTAGCTCAATCACAGTCAACCCTGCAGGTGGCAGCTAAAAGGTTGGTTGAATCTGAACAGAAACAAAAACAGAGGATCAGATTATTAGATAAAAAATGTTTCTCGAGACTCAAGTCCTGAACCTCGAGTCTAAGTCAAGTCTGACAGCTTTGGTTTTTGCAAGTTAAGTGGGACTTGAGTCTAACTCAGGAGTGCAAGTCGCCATCTCTGTCTCTATTTCCACAAATGTGCTTAGTTGCTAAGTGCATAAGCTCTATTTGCAAAAACTCTTGTTTAAAAGTAATTTATGATTTTTAACTTACAATGTTGATCATTTTTGTTCTTCTAGTTTTTTTCTTTTCTATTTTTTAAATGATTTACGCTACATTGTTAAAAAATTTTTTTAAGACTTTCCCATGTTCACACCATCTCATCATCACCATTTTGGATACTTACTAAAACAATGTATGAAAGTAATGCGAAAGTGGCCAATTTCATGAGTAAATCATGTAAGCCTTAAATGATTTACTCATGAAAGTGGCCACTTTCATGAGTAATCACATATAAGTTTTTACTATTT